>NC_081407.1:462795838-463063338 GCF_030272615.1 Cryptomeria japonica
ATTTTAGAGAAAGGGGAGAAAGAAAATGAATAGGAGTAAAACCATCACATGTTTTGTGAAACTTATGATTTGTAGATGTAGGTTGAACATCGTGCTTAGGAGAAAAAGGAATCATGTCAATTGTTAGAGTCTAAGGAGATTGAGTAGTTTGAGGGATAGATTCAAGAGCTCGAATATGATGTCTTCGTCAACATTCTCTCACACAACGATTCTATTGAGTCCTAGTGAAAGTTTGAGAAGGAGGAGGAACACTTGAAAAAGTAAGAATGTTTCACTCCTTGATAACAAAAGGTTTAGGTTGAGGTCTTTTTGGTTGAATAATAGGAGAAGTAGGTCTCTTATCTCGATAAGAGGAAGGAGGTGGAACTACGCCATAGAAAGGAGGAATATTAGGTGTAGGAAGGAGACTAGGTCCATCATGAGGAGGAGGTATAGGTCTAACCTTAGGAAGAATATTGTTGTTTTCCGTAAGAGAGGGTAAAGTCACATCCATAGGTATAGGTTGATGATATTCCTTAGGAGGGAGATTAGTTATATCCGTGAGGGGAAGAACATTTTCTTGAAGAATAATAAGAATATCAAGTGTTGGAGATCTAGGTTGACTTAAGGATAAGATCATATCGCTCTTCCATTTTTGATAAGATTGAAAAAGAGCATCGCTCCTTGATGGAAGAGATTGAAATTGTTTAGGCCAAAAGAGATCAATAGGAACACCGAGGCTTCTTTTAGATGGACGAAAGAAGCTATGGTTCACAGTTATGATTTCTTTATTGTGAGGAAATTTTAGACACTTGTGGATTGGAGAAGCAATAGCCTTCATGGAAGATAGCCAAGGATAGCCCAACTTCACATGAAATTGCTCAAAAGAAGGTATGATAACAAAGTCAACATCCATGGATTTAGTATGAACTTCAACAGGAAGGGTGATAGATCCAATGGTAGGACAAGAGAAGCCATCAAATAACTTCACAACCACATTAGACGCATCATATATTGGTTTATGCAATTGTAAAGTGAAAAGATACTCTTCAGTTATGACAATAACAATGTAAGAGGGATCAATAAGGGCACCATGACAAGGGATATCTTTAACCTTCACAACTATGTATAAAGGGCCATTGGGTGCTCTATGGTCTCACTAGGGTCAAATGTAATACAAGGATCCTTAGGCATATCCCATGTTTCTACCATATTAACCAAGTTTGGAGCCATAGACATGAATTATTTAGAAGAAAAAGAATTAGGCACAATCTCAATAACGTTAGAGGTATGAGAAGGCAAGGGATCAATGAAAATCTTAAGATTTTGATTAGGAGGAGCTACTAATTTATTCCATTTATCATTCACACTTGCCACAAATATAGTATTATTATCTATCAAGTCTTGAATCTTATTCTTCAATACAAAACATTTCTCAGTATCATGACCAGGTTGATGATGAAATTGACAAAAGGAATTGTTATCAAAATAAGGGGATGAAAGTTTAGAAGGATCAATTTGTTTTATAGGAGGAATTTTGATAACATTTATGTGCAACAACTGAGACATAATGCTATGTAAAGATTTGTTAAAGCATGTAAATTGTCTTTCTCTTTGGAAAAATTTAGAAATAGAAGGCACACCTGTTGTAGCATTCACATTGTGGTTGTTGATTGTATCATTGAACTTGATGAATCTTTTTGTTGGTTTGAACTTTGAAAATGGTTGTTGAACACTCTCCCCCTTATCACTCAGAGTGATAGGAGTGGATTTCTCCATTTGACTCACAACCAATCGATAATTGTGGAGTGTTGCACAAAATTGCGGAAATGAAGTAAACTCAGACAAAAGAAGCTTTTCCCTGGTATCTTTTTGTAAATTAGAAAAAAAAATTCTTTAAATATCATTATGGGGTACAAGAAAATAAATTTGCACACACAAATGCTTATATACACCAATGAAATCAATCACTTTTTCTTTAACATTATATTTACAATGCATTAAATAAGTCAGAGTGATTTTAGGACCAATATTGTTTCCAAATTGTTGGATGAAAGCATTTGCCAATTGTTGAAAAGAAGTGATAGAATAAGAAGGCAAAGAGAAATACCATTGTAAAGCCTTATCTCTTAATGTTCTTATAAACAATTTTTCAAGCAATCTTTGATCATAAGAAAAATTAGTGCACAGGGTTTGAAATGTTTTGACATGCGTAAGAGGATCACCTTTTCCTTTATAGAGTTCCAGTTGAGGGATCTCAACATGTTTAGGTGGCACAACTTTAACAATATCAAGAGAAAGTGGGCTCGAAACATCAAAGGAGGGCACACTAAACTTGGATTGACTCATAGAAGAAATTTGTTGTTGTAAGGAACACATGGTTTGAGCAAGATTATTAATTGTCATTTTGGTAGAATAATTGATGTTAGACATAGGTGATTGAGAAGGTAGTGTAATGTTATTGAAAGAAGGCATGGACTGAGAATAAGGTGGTGGGACATTATGATAAGTAGGCATATGTGATGATTGGGTAGGAAAAGGGACACTTAAAGGAGGAATAAAGTTGTTGAAGGAATTGCCCCCTTGCATCACACTGATTGGTTGAGGGATAATAGGAACACTTATGGAAGACATAGGTATAGATGGAGGATTAAATGAAGAAGAGGGATTTCCCCCATGACCAATGGTTGTAGGAATGACATGTTGTGTTGAGGTAGCTATGATATTGGAGGTAAAAGTAGGAATACTAGTCGTAAGAGTAGTCAGAGGAATTGAAGGATTGACTTGTGTAGAAGGTTGTGAATAACCTAGGGTTTCGACACAACTCTTGATAGGTATGACATTAGAATCTACAATATGTGCAATGCCACGCAATATATCAATTCCATTCTTTTCACTTTGAATCATGGGCTTAAAGCCTTCAATTAATGGAAGAGCTTTTACTATTAGGGTATTCTTTGGTCATCCATTGTTGAAAGTTATCAAATTGATTGTCCAATGTCAAAAGTTGATCTATAGAAACCCTAGTTAAAGCTTCTTCTTCATCATGGGATTTATCAATGGGGTGAATAGGCACATGATTAGGATGGGAAGAATTAGCATGATCCTCATTAAAGAAGTCACCCAAATCAGGCTCCATCTCCTCGGTAATTAAACCTTGGGAAGCCTTAATTTTAATGCTTCGTCTAATGGGGATAGGATAGGTGGGAGTAATGGTGGTAAAACTCATGCACTAGAGGGAATGTTTGAATTTTGAATTTTGGAGCAAAGCTGACCAAATTGATTAATGCAAAAAATAATGATTACATAATTTGAACTTTGTTGAGGGAAGAGGATGACACAATTTCCAAAAATGAAAGAAAATTGAAATTTTAAAATTAGGGTCAAGGGAATACCACTTAATTTTAAAATCAAAATTTTTAAAATCAGGGTAGACTATAATTAACCTCTTAATTAAAAAAAATTTCTTGAAATTTGAAATGTTGAATTTTGGAGGTCTTTCCGATTCTAGAGGGATAAAAAATTGACAAAATCAACCAATCTTCTGGATTTAGGCTATTAAATACAGTCATAACAGTCCCCCAAAATTTTGGGAAAAAAGCCAAGGACTGTGGCGGGAACACACATAGTCCGAACAACTTTATTCAAAAATTTCAGGGATGTATATTATGATGTTTTTAATGCTCACCCCAAAAAAATGGCGAATTTTACAATCTCTAGATGGGCGAAGTGAAGGTGTAAATGTAAAAATAGGACCTTATTAGGGTTTTGAAGAAAAAGAGGAATTGAATTGCAAATTTGAAAAAGGTCAAACCTAATGGATAGGGACACCTTGGAAAATGTTTATAAATCTGAATTTGAGTGAAATTGATTTGAAATTTGCACAAAATCCAATTAATTTTGAAAATCAGGGTTTTATGACCTAACCACTTAATTTTAAAATTTGAATTTTGGAAAAAAGGGGGGAAACTGAAAATTTGAATTGTAGGAATGAAGATAAATTTGAGAACAATTAGAAATCTGAAATTAAATGAAAATCCAATTTTTGCACAAGTTCAAGATGATTTTTGAAAATTAGGGTTTTAACAAGTAACCTCTTAATTTTGTAAATTTTAATTGCAAATTGAACAAGACAATGAGGAAATTGAATTTGACAATCAAAACAATTTTTCAGATCTAAGATAACCACAAACAATTTTTACAAATTACAAGATCAATTTTAAATTTAAAAACTAGGGTTTTTAATGATTTAACAACTAAGTTTGCAGAAATTTGAAACTTGTAAATGAAAAATATGCAATGTTGTTCAAAGAAAAGCATGCAAGATGTCAGGTTCACCAAAATGTAATGTGGAAAAATGACGAATGATGAGATCAAGAGGAAAACTACCCTTTCCCTCAAAGAGAGATGATAGTTTCACTATTGATTACCCTTCAAACACTTTTTACCAAGTTACATTTGGAAGAGGAGAGAAGAATTCACTAGATTCAACCTTCAAGGATGAAGATTGAAATCTGAATGAAATGGGAATGATAAATTGATCCTCTCTTCCTTATTTGAAATGGAAAGGAATTGATTGAATTATGTAGTGCAAAAGTGACAAAGAACTGATTATAACATGAGATAGGAATATGGGATGAATCTCTGCACCTAGATTTGGTAGTAATATGTCGAGACAAAGTCGCCCTGTGAATTTGAGGAAAAGTTGCTTGGACCGTGGCAGGAACGTACACGATCCTCCGAAAAATCCGTGAAACAAAAAGGGTTTTTCTACCTTTGTAAATGGATTATGAATCTGAAAGTACAGTTGTGCACCTGAAACCTACACATAGAAAAGAGAGGAAAATGGGTTGGGATTGGGGGTTTGCCTTTAGGTCAAACCCCAATTTTGGAATTAACCAAGTAATGAAAGAAAGTACTTGCAAGTAAATGTAAATGAAAGACTGAATTGTAAATCACCTCAAGGGAGGTTGTGGAAGCAATGTTGATAGGAAATGCTTGTGTGGAATTGAATGTTGGAATCAATCTCCTCTTCAATGGTTGAATCCTTGACTTGAATGCAATACCTAGCCTTGAAGGGAGACTTGAGAATGCTCAATGCTGGAAAAGAATGCTTGAATGCTCTTGAATGCTTGATCGTTTATGCAACTTCCCACTCATCCAACTTATTGAACTTATGTAAATGAGAGGATGAATGCCCCTTAAATACATGTTAGTGGATTTGATTTTCATCACAGGCCAACATTGGGGGAGTTTCCCGCCCAATGCACAACCAACAATGCAACTCTAGGAAGGGTACTGCCCCAAAATAAGGCATGGAAAGAAGAATAGTAGGGGCATTATAACTTAGCTAAGAAAATTAAAAAATAACTATATATATACAGATCAACCCATATTAAAATCACAGAGGGGAAGAGTGTGGGTTGATTTATTCCACAAGGAAAACGACTCAGAAGAAAAACTAGCCAAATTAATTTTGATATCAAAGTCATTGCAGGTTAAAGAAAATATATGAGGAGGATCTATACAATTTATTTGCCAGTTAAATCTGATTCATACTAGATCAGATGCCAACCACATCGATGAATTTAAGAAAAAGAGATAAGGGGGTGCGATAGTCTTACTACCAAATCTGTCTACTAACAAAAAAAACAGAACATTAATCTACCAAAGAATTTTCCAAAGATGCTAGGAATAAATTTAGCTAGGTCATAAGTAAGAAAAGTAAATCCAAAGTGGCAAAATAAAGAATTGAGAAGGAAGTGATAATAACAAAAAAACCAAAGTTTACCTTGCATTCTACCATGTAAAGGAGGGGATAGAGCGATTTGGCACTTGCAGCCAACCAAGTCAGCAAGCATAAAAATTAAACCAAACAAGAATCAAATCATTTGTTAAATGAAATAGCACAGAAAGATGGGAGGAGGCGATAATATAGAGGATCTTACCTAGCAGACCAGGTGGGAGAAAGGAGAGGTGTGGGGCGGTTCTTTCTACAAACCAACTGATTTATCTAGTCAATAGAGCCCAGGGCTGGCCCAACGTGGAGAGGGAGTGTGAGGAAGATGTGGGTCTTCTATTGTTGACTCCACTAATGCCTCATGCTAGACGCCTTCCCATCCAAGCTGGCTTGCAAACCCAAGATGTCAAATAAATAGCAGAGGGGCGATATCATTTTGAAGAATGCTGAGTGGGAGATGCACAACAATTCGATCTCTCTAGTTTATATTATTTTGGCCAAGGGAATGAATCCATGGATTGTGGATCTGGATTGGTGAATTCAGAATTGATTGGAAGTGGATGAGGAGAAAACTTAATTAGATTTGCCAGTCAAGAGAGTTGATCAAGAGTTGGACTGGATTGATTAGCCAGTCAGGAAGAGAAAATTGAAAGTTGACATGAAGTTACTGCGAGTTAACTTTCCATCAAAATCAGAAACTCAAGAGTTAAATTTAAAACATGCTAGAATTCAAATAAGTCATTAAATTGATATTTTAAATTCATTTATTTATAATATTTTATTTAATATTAATTTTAATATTTTATGCTTAAATTATATCATAATTTTATTTATTACCGACTTCCCAAATTGAATTTATTGTTTAATTAATTTGTTTAATTATTACATGCCTGTGTGTGTGTGAATGCATAGGCCATGTTCCCTAGGTTATTGCCGACGAGCTAGGAGACCCCTCCTCGGTTATTTGTCTGCCTTCAACGGTTGACCCTGCATCCACCTCACACTCAACAAAGTCGTTAGATCATAAAAATATATCATTCAATAGCATCATAAAAATCATTAAATTAATATCATCGCGTAATTAATTTCATATTAAATGTCGTTAATAATATCATAATTTAATCAAATACTTCAAATATCATCAAAATATAAAATATTATCATGTGTAAATGTCTAATATAAGGTAAAGATTATTAATTTAATTTTGTGTCGTGATAGATTTTTATAAGGCGACTATGCATTTATATTCCCCATTGCTATCGAACTTGTTGTTCTTAACATAGAATTTGACCCACAATATTAGTGCATTATGTGAATATCAATGATTTGGGTTTATTGAATCCATTTTTCATTCTTGGTATTTGTTGTTCGCTATGTATATGCTTTGCATTTTTGGGGGTTTTGCCCATGGGTTCTGCCATGTTTGGTATTTGTTGCATTCAATATTGAATGCTAAGTGTTTGGCACCAAATAGGAGACGCGTTCTTTAGCATTTTTTGGGCATTTCATTGATTGCCCAAGTCATTTTTCTTGCTATAAATATTGCGACGTGGAGGCATTGTTGTCTATTTATAAAGCATTTCGAGGCATCTTTTCTCCATTTCTTTTCGCCTGTGGCATTTGATCAAGCAAGGTATGTGTTTTTCAGTTTTATTTTGGTTTCTAGTGGTTGTTTTTGTTTTTCTTTATGTTCTTGTTTCATCAAACAACTTGATAGATAAATCATGATCTTGCTCAGATTTTGGGTTTTCATATAATCTTTCCAAGTTGTTTTGCCCTTCTAAATACAACTTGTGAATTTGTATGTTTTCCCTCTCTTGCATAATTTTCCACATTTACTTGAATTCGAGTTTTTGAAATCCGATTACAAATAACAGTTGTAACAATGTCCTTCCCATTCAGTAAAAAGAGTAAAAATTCTCTTTTACAAAGTACAAATATTGAGTTTTCAACTCATATACTTGATTTCAGGTTTTATAAATCTGATTACAAGTAATTTTTTTTACCTCTATACAAGTTGTCAAGCTGAAAACATCTTTTTTCATACTTGCACATGGTCCCACAAGTTTGTCATCATTGGTCAGAATCCTTATTTCCAACATCTCATTCATGTCAAAATCCATATTGCCACCATTTCATTCATTCGTCCCACCTTCATTCGTTTTTATCTTCCATTATGTTTCCCCATTCTAAGTCTACTCACAATAAAAATTGTAAAACCCGATTGTAGTTATCTCTTCACAAGAGTTTTTCCCAATTTTCACACTTGCAATACGCCTTTCAAGATTTGAAATTGGCCAAAAGTCATATCTTTAAAGCCTCTTGTTCATTCGTTACACCTTCTTTGAGAGCTTTAGAGCTAGGGTTTGAGTTCAAGTTTTTCCCATTTGAAAAAGATAATATGGCTTCTTCCGTAGATCATGTTGTTGCTTTGACACTTCTGGATTTCAATCGCAACATTACAGATTCTTTTTTGATGATCGATTTGTTGGCATCATCTTCCCATAGGAAGATGAAGTACAAGTATGACAAATACCAGAACGATATTTCACCTTCTCAAGTTTCTTCTTCGTTGGAGGAGATTAAAGATACAAAAATCAGACATTTGCACATGTTAGAGTTCATTAAAAGGGTTGAAAAACCCAAGGATCACAATATGCAACAGTTACTAGACAACTACATCCATCTTGTTTTCTCTTTCTCGATGGCTGCCCTAGAGTTGGAATTTATTCTTGCTTGTGCTGCTCATTTTGATGGGGAAACTACAACTATCAGAGATGATGATGGTGATCTTGTTATTCACCTGGATGCTAAAACCATTGAGAAGATTTTCAAAGTACCTACAACTTCTGTTTATGTGGAAATCTCAAAGGAAAGTGCAGCAGAGTACTATGTACAAAGGGAGAAGGAATGCAAACGTCATATTAATAAATGGATTCATGAACCCAAGACTTGTCTCACCTAATGGGCTAAGTTATTTTGCTATGATTTCAAGGGAGAGATTGGTGACACAATTACTCTCTTAAGAAGAATCATGGGTTTGGAGCATTCTAAAATCTTTGAGCCATGGATGTACAAATTCATTGTGCTCATTAGGCAATCCCAACACATCTTTTGGGGTGAGATTATCAACGATGCTTTGTGTGAACAACATGCCAAAGTTCCTACCACTTTGTCCTTCTACATTAATTCATACTTAGTATATATAGCAACATCACTCAGACATTTTCCTAGTCTTTCTAACAAGGGTGATCGCTCACTTATACCTGTGTGGGAATATTATGATCAGCTACCTTTGAGACCTAACAGGATCCATTAAAGAAGAGTTCAAGATGTTTTATTTGGCCACTACATGTGTTTATTTGATAAAACACTGAAGAATAGAAGAGTGTCTGATGCCGCATGGGAAAGAGTAAATGAATATGGTTGCTTATTCCTTCAATTCCCAACTTTTACCTACATGAGTTGGATGCTACAATGAACAACCTTGTATGCTTCCAAGGTACCCAACTGACAAGATCATCCTTATAGAGTTGGGAAGATAGATTATGGTAGTTCATGCACAACAATCAATTCGACAAAAGGCTAGAATGAGAATACCATCAAGTAACCCATTGCAGATTGGTTGATATTCTCTCATGACATCTACGAAAACCAAAGCCATGGAGATTGAGATGCAGCAAATCAAGCTCAAATTATTCAAAGCAAGGAAATATTTTGATTATTGGAGCATGAAAGAAATGATTAAAAGATCTTTCACACATGTGCATCACATAGAATATGGGTTGATCTTCACATAGAAGAGGAAATATGAAGAATGGATTATTGCAGGCTCACACTTGAGCAAATTATTGAATTGAATTTGACAAATATTCCTGAAGGAATGATCGATGATGGGAACATACTTGATTCTGAATATGTTGAAAGAAGAGTTGATGAAGCACCACTTCCATCAATTCAATGGTCACAAAAGGAATGTACCTCCATTCTGGATAGATTTCGGCTCGTTTTGGCTAACACCAATGCTTCGCTCAAATGTAATGGTGTTAGACTTCTCAAGATTAATATTGGCAAAGATGATGACTATACATGGCATACTTGATGCAAGTCTAAAGTCAAAGTTGATAACAAGGAAGGTGCATCATCTTCCGCAAAACGAAATAATTTAAGAGTCAACAGAGCAATGGTGATTCCTCTTGAAGAAGTGATAGTGAAAAGAAAAGAGAAACCACGACTTCATATTCCTCTTGAAGAAGTGATTGTTTCGAAAGAGCTCATTCAATAAATTGATGATGCCTCAAAATTGCCCATAGAAATGGTGTAAGATATCATTTCTTGTTTTGAGTAAATCTCTTGTAAAATTGTGAGTTAAGATGAGGAGTTGCTATCTGAAGAAGAAGTTCTCTCTGATTTAAGAAGAAAGATTCATCAGGAATGGGAAGTTGAAAAGTTTTCAGTCACATCAATTCAGGCTTTGATGAAATACCAAACCTTTTTGGAATAAACTCAAACTGTTCTAGAGAAACATAGGCTTATAGGTCTCAGCAGTTGTGATGTTGTTATCAAAATAGTTGATGTTGCTAAGAATACTTATGAGTCAAATCCTGATGAGTTGCAGGGAACAATCCATAAGTTTGAAGAATACATGGCTAAGCATGTTGCAACACAAGTGTCTCCCGACACTTAGTTTTTATTTCAAAATTATTTAAATTGCAGTTTTCATTTTGACAAGTTGGCATGTAAAAACAATTTTGTAATTGCAAGTAAACTCATTACTTGCACTTTTGTAATTACAAGTAAAGCAATTACAAGTGTATTTAGAACAAGAGTTGTAATTTTGAATAAGTCTTACTTAGTTGTTGAATAGGTCCAAGATAGTTGGAATCCTCCCTTCTTTTCTCAAGCCTTCTTTCCTATAAATACTTGAGGAGGCCTATTGTAATTTCTCTCTTTTCAAAGCAAGCAAGTAAACTCTGTTGAAATTTACAAGGAGGAAGACTTTGACCTTTTGTGTGTGAATTGTAGTTGAAAAACAATAGAAGAAAATCATTCAAGTATTTAGACTTTGTTCTAAATTTCTTGAGTTTTGTGTTCATTATTGCACTTCTTGCATTTTAATCTTGAGAGCTTAATCAAAATTTCTTTAGAGACTTTGTGCTGCAAATATTGGAGATTAATATAGATTAAAGTAAAGTTCTTGTCAAGGGAGGTTGTAAGACTTGTGTTCACACTTGTTCCTAAAAGAAATTAGAGTAGAAATTGATTTGTGTCAAGGAAGAGTTGTGAGAGTTTGAGTTTACACTGTTTCTTTTTGTTTTATGTTAAAAATTGTAGTATACTTTAGACTTTGAGCTATTGTTCATTGCTATTCTCCTAAAAAAAAGTCCTAAAAAAATTGATAGGAAGCTAAGGTTAAAAGACTTTGAGCTTTAGGTCTGTTTTCCAATCCCGGAGGAAGTGACATAAGTCTTTGTGCTTTTAGGAAACTTCATTTTCTCTCTCTTGGTTTCATTTTAAATTGCTGTTGTTATTACTTCATAATCATTGCTTCTTTTCTATGAAGAGGAAAGAGCATAATCTTTTTTGAATTAAGAGAAAAGGTTGTTGTCCCATCCATTTTAGATTAAAGTAGTGTTATAAAAGGGGGAGCCTTCCCTAAATTAGGAGAGTGTATACTCACGTGCTATGGTTGAAACCATAATTTTGCACATCCTCACGGGTGTAAATTATTTTCAATCAATAGGTGGTATTTGTTGGCATTATAACAGACAAAGAGAGATTGTTGGCATTTCAATAAGGATATTGAGAAGGTTGTTGATGATTATGGATATAACTGATTAAGGATGTATACTATCTTAATATTATTATTTTGTCATTGATGTCAAGAAATTGATTTTCTAATTCAGTATGATGTTGCCATATCTTAAGAAGTATGATTTGATGACTATAAAGATGTCGGTAAAAGACACAGAAAGAATGTGATGAATAAGGGGAGGAATAAGTTATTCAATGGGCAACTATTACTGAGTTAGACAAGATGAGATCATGATGTTTAGATTGTTTTGATATACTACATATGTTATTGATTGTAAGGTTAATACTATACTATGTTACCGAGCAAAGAACCTAGTCGGTAAACCCTAAGGTTATCGCTATCGGTTAACGAAGGTAGAATGTCTACAGAGTGAAGTTTAGTATTTACCAAGTTGCAACTGAGTAATAACAGAATGCATTGAATGAATAAAAGCATTATTTAATGAAGGAAGCTGATGAGCTGGTTCTGATTAAATGATTGGTATGCCTGCATGAAGTTTGTTAAAGAATCTATGGCAAAGGAAAATAGGCAGGAAGATCTACAACTCAGATTGAACCGCAATACCCTAGCACAAGTTCCAAGAAATGTATGCAAGTTCCAGACAGGGTAAAACATTTTTAGATCGAAGGATACATTGAACCTAGTCAAGTTTGAAGACTTGATGGCTATGATTAATCACGGGATATGTGATCAAGGAGATTAAGCTGTTGGCAAATTGTTTATAAATAAGGAATTGTTGATAAACAATGTATGGGGGCAAGTGTATGCACAGGGATGCTACATAGTGATTACCGAGCATAAAAGCTTGAAGACCTATTTGAATAACAAAGTATAGAGCCCAACAGATTGACAAGATTAGTTCTATGTCTAGATTGTATTGAGCAAATAAGAATCCGCTTTAGCATTTTTAATGTGAAGTTGTAGATAGATTTTTATTACTGTTATTTTGTAAAGTGACAGAAAATCTCTTAACCGAGTGGAATTAACAGTCTTATTTGTAAAACCCTCTAGCAAGGTGACATTCTGATTGAGTGTTTGAAATCCTTTAACAAGGTCACTTCTAACAAGGTGAAGATCCTAATAGATTTGAGGGAAATCCCTTAACCAGGTCACATCTAGCAATGTGTTTGTAATCTTTAACAGGATTTGCTTTTAACCGAGCATACTCTAGAAGAGTATATTTCTTAGTGGGTCCGAAATCCCACAGTGGTTTTTCCCTATTTGGGTTTCCATGTTAAATCTGGTGTTATAAGTGTTATGATGTTTATGTGCTTATTTTATATTTCTGAAGTATATGTTACCAAGGTTGAATCTGTTGTTTTTATGGAAGATTAAGTTTGTATGATTCACCCCCCCCCCCCTCTCATCTTATTAGCCTGGCATCTGTACTTAACATTAAGTATCAGAACTATCAATTGGTATTAGAGCTTTTGACTCCGGAAGAAAAGTTTAAAGGTACTTGAGGCAAAGATCCAAAGATGTATAAGAGAGATGCACCAAAGCTGAACAAGTCAAGTTTCTCTACATGGCAGAAAAGGATGAAGCTGCACCTATCAGGAGTTGGAGAATATGCTGTATATTATCTAGAGAATGATTTCATTACACTGAGCACTTATCCATTGACAATGGAAGAGATAAAGTGAAAGCAAGAACATATTCAAGCAATGATTGAAATAACATTTGCATTGATCAACTCAGAGTTTAATGATCTAGAAGGCCGCAATGATGCAAAGGCAATGTGGGACAAGCTCATATATGTGTATGGTGGAGATGAACATGTTCAAAGAGCAAAAGTGGATAGTCTAAGAGGACAACTTGAATCTATGAGGATGAATGAAGGTGAGAACATAACCCAGTACAATACAAGACTAAAGGAGATTGTCAATCAAATCAAAGGAGTAGGTGGAACTATTGAAGAAAAGGATATAACAAGTAAGTTGTTAAGAACCCTTCTACCAGCTTATGCAATCCGAGTCTCTACAATCAATGAATTGAGATCTGTACCCAACATGCCAGTTTCTTTAGATGCTACTATTGGTAAGTTACATGCATTTGAGTTAAGTAATTTTGATAACAGTGGGTCATCGGTAAATAAAGTTGAGTTTGCATTTAGTTCTTTTCATATTGGTGAATTTGGTGATTACAATGATAGAATGAGTAAGTACACTAAAGGGGATCATAGTGGAGCAAGTGAAAGATTTCGCAAGAACATGGAAGAAGTACACAAACTGTATGAGGAAATCAGAAAGCAAGAAGAGTTTGAAGCACTATTAGCCAGAAGGTTACCGAGAGGCAAAGGTAAGTATAAAGGAAAACTACCTTTGAAATGTTTCAATTGTGATAAGATAAGACATATGGCTTCTAACTATCTTGACAAAGATTCTACTGAAAAGAGAGATTACCAAGATGACAGATAGAAAGATAATCATTACAGAGGACACCAAGACTTCAGAAGAAGAGATAGAAAGTCATGCCTAATAGCTAATGAGGAATCAAATGATGATAAATCAGATGAAACTGATACAGAGGAAGTAGTTTATGTGGCTATCAAAGATGGATCAGATGAAGAAAGGTATGAAGAAAAATCTCTAATATCTCACATAAATACTAATGATTCTTGGATCATAGATAGTGGATGCTCACATCACATGATAGGTGATAAACACAAATTTGTTACATTAGAAGATTATGATGGAGGCTATGTAAGATTTGGTAATGGTGCACCATGTCTGGTAAGAGGTAAAGGATATATAATACTTCTTGACAATGCAAGATGCAATGATGTTTATTGGGTTGAAGGTTTGAAATACAATTTGTTGAGTGTAGCACAACTAAACAATACAGGTTACCGAATAGAATTTCAGAAAGGAATTGTCAAAGTTCATGACAAGCATGGAAAGTTAGCTGCTACTGGGATACAAACAAAAGGTAACACATTTCACCTTGACTCAACTCAGAACAAGTGTTTGTATGCAAAGATAGATGATACCTGGTTATGGCATAAAAGGTTTTGTCATGTAAATTTTGATAATCTGATCAAAATAAGCAAGAAGCACCGAGTAAGAGGTCTACCGAGTCTTGAAAAACCTGAGAATACTATGTGTTGAGGATGCTAGATGGGTAAAATGACAAGATCAAGCTTTACAAGTAAGTCCTACACTTCTAAGGGAATTTTAGATCTCGTGCACACTGATCTTTGTGGTCCTATAAAAGTTCAAAGTTATTATGGTGATAAATATTTCATATTATTTGTGGATGACTACTCAAGGATGATGTCAGTAATATTTTTAAAAGAAAAATCAGAAGGTTTTGAAATGTTTAAATGGTACAAGGGAAGAGTTGAAAATGAAACAAGAAGACAACTGAAATGTCTTAGATCAGACAGAGGAGGAGAGTTCACATCTAATGAGTTCAACTTATTCTGCAATGATCATGGTATAAAAAGACAAGTCTCTGCATTGAGAACTCCATAGCAAAATGGGATAGCTGAGAGAAGAAACAGATCTATTGTGGATTGTGCCAGAACCCTGATGATTGAAAAGAAAGTGTCACAAACATTTTGGAGAGAAGCAATAAGCACAGTAGTTTACACCCTGAACCAAGTACAACTGAAGAAAGGAACTTTGAAGACACCATATGAGATCTGGTATGACAAGAAGCCTAATGTAAGTTATTTTAAAATCTTTGGAAGTAGATGCTATGTACACAAACATGATAGAAATGGCAAGTTTGATCAGAAAAGTGAAGAAGGAACATTTCTTGGTTATTCTTCTAGAAGTAAAGCATTCAAATGTCTGATCAAATCATCTAATAAAATAGTAGAAAGTGCAAATGTGAAAATTGATGAATTTGCAGAAAGAAATGATGAAGGAAACTCCAAGGAACCAGAAGATTATGTTGAATTTGTCTATGTTCAACCGACAAGTCTTACCGAGAGAACTGTTGAAGAAAATGAAGAGAATATCCAGTTACCGAGTAATGAAGAAGATCATACAGAGCCTACCAAGCCTGTATTAGCCAAGTATGTCAGAAGAAATCATGCATCAAGTCAAATTATAGGAGATAAGGATGATCCAGTGATGACAAGGAACAAACTGAGACAGAATACATGTCTGATATCTGAATTTGAACCGAGGATAGTGAAAGAGGCATTTAACAGTGAAGATTGGATAAATGCTATGATAGAAGAGATTGATCAAATCAAGAAGAATGACACATGGACATTGGTCCCAAGACCGAAGGACAAAAATGTAATCGGTACAAAGTGGATTTTCAGAAACAAGCTGAATGAAAAAGGTGAGGTCATTCGAAATAAAGCAAGACTAGTTTGCAAAGGTTATGCCCAAGAAGAAGGAATTGATTATGGTGAGACTTTTGCACTTGTGGCAAGACTTGAAGGAGTAAGAACATTGTTGGCATATGCTGCTTACAAGAATTTCAAGGTATATCAAATGGATGTCAAATCTGCATTTCTGAATGGTATATTAGAAGAAGAAGATTTTATTGAACAACCTGAAGGATTTGTTGAAGACAAGAATAAAGATCAGGTATGTAAATTGAACAAAGCTTTATATGGTCTGAAACAAGCACCTAGAGAATGGTATGAAAGATTACACTCTTATTTAATCAAGATTGGTTTTATAAGAACAAGTGAAAACAGTAATATGTACATGAAGAATGATGAAAATGGAATACTGATCTTAGCCATATTTGTTGATGATATTATCTTTAGTGGAAATGACTCTCTATGCAAGAACTTTGGAAATGAAATGAGCAAAGAATTTGAGATGTCATTAATCGGTGAGATAAAGTATTTTATAGGTTTACAAATACTACAAATGAAAGATGAGATTTTCATTACTCAATCCAAGTACATAAAGGAAATCTTGAAGAAATTTGGAATGGAGGATTCAAAACCAGTAAGTACTCCTATGACTACCAACTGTAAATTATCAAAGAATGATGAATCTGTATTTGTGGATGAGACACTTTACCGATCTATGATTGGAAAGCTACAATATGTTGTTCACAACAGGCCATATATAACACATGCATTAGGTATAGTTGCAAGATTCTCTGCAGATCCCAAGGAAACACACATGACAACAATCAAGAGAATTTTCAGATACTTGAAAGGCATTGAAGATTATGGCTTAGTATATCGGAAAGGAAATGTTTTTGATTTAAAAGTTTATACTGATGCTGATTGGGTAGGCAACATTGATGACAGAAAAAGCACAAGTGGAGGAGCTTTCTTTTTAGGAGAAAGACTAGTGAGTTGGCTTAGCAAGAAACAAGGATGTGTTTCACAGTCAACAACAGAAGCTGAATACGTTGCTGCAACATTGAATTGTACCAACATATCATGGATCAAACAATTGTTGGAAGGTATAAATGAGAAAGTTACCAAGCCAGTAACTATATTCTGTGACAATACTAGTGCCATTAACATTTCAAAGAATCCTATTATGCACTCTAAGACAAAGCACATCTCTATCAAATATCATTATCTTAGAGAAGAAGCTCAATAGAAGAAAGTGGTGTTGGAGTATGTTAGCACAAAGGAACAAATAGCAGATATCTTCACCAAGCCACTACCAAGGGACACTTTTGAGTATCTCAGAAGTAAGTTAGGGGTCCTACCCCTATCTTCCATTCACTGACCGAGTTTGGTGAAAGCATCAATTCGATGACTCTATAGAATATCTTTTAAGAGTTGATGCTAATTTACACACTTTAGGATGTTTTCTAAAGGTGTACAAGAAACAAATACAGGGAACAGGAATTGAAGACAAAATGCTCTGACCGAGACTAAGTTGACACATAACAATAGGAAATCACTTCATACAGGAAGAAATTATGTTTTAGTTCTTTACTTTTTGGCATTGTTGTCAAAGGGGGAGAAGACTGAAGAAAAGGGGAGAAGAATAATGTATGGGGGAGAAGACTAATGATAGGAGGAGAGCATTTCAGCATTTCAGAATCTCACAGAAATCCAGATCAATTAGGTCATATCAATTGGTTTTGCCATCAATGCCAAAGGGGGAGATTGTTGGCATTATAACAGACAAAGAGAGATTGTTGGAATTTCAATAAGGATATTGAGAAGGTTGTTGATGATTATGGATATAAATGATTAAGGATGTGTACTGTCTTAATATTATTATTTTGTCATTGATGTCAAGAAATTGATTTTCTAATTCAGTATGATGTTGCCATATCTTAAGAAGTATGATTTGATGAGTATAAAGATGTCGGTAAAAGACACAAAAAGAATGTGATGAATAAGGGGAGGAATAAGTTATTCAATGGGCAACTATTACCAAGTTAGACAATGATGAGATCATGATGTTTAGATTGTTTTGATATCCTACATATGTTATTGATTGTAAGGTTAATACTATACTATGTTACTGAGCAAAGAACCTAGTCGATAAACCCTAAGGAACCTAGTCAGTAAACCCTAAGGTTATCGCTATCGGTTAATGAAGGCAGAATGTCTACCGAGTGAAGTTTAGTATTTACCGAGTTGCAATCGAGTAATAACAAAATGCATTGAATGAATAAAAGCATTATTTAATGAAGGAAGCTGATGAGCTGGTTATGATTAAATGATTGGTATGCCATGCATGAAGTTTGTTAAAGAATCTATGGAAAAGGAAAATCAACAAGAAGATCTATAGCTCAGATTGAACCACAATAGCCTAGCACAAGTTCCAAGAAATGCATGCAAGTTCCAAGGTGGGGTAAAACATTTTCAGATCAAAGGATACATTGAACCTGGTCAAGTTTGAAGATCTGATGGCTATGATTGATCATGGGATATGTGATCAAGGAGATTAAGCGGTTGGCAAATTGTTTATAAATAAGGAACTGTTGATAAACAATGTATGCGGGCAAGTGTATGCACAAGGATGCTACATAGTGATTACCGAGCACAGAAGCTTGAAGACCTGTTTGAATAATAGAGTATAGAGCCCAACAGATGGACAAGATTAGTTCTATGTCTAGATTGTATTGAGCAAATAAGAATCTGCTTTAGAATTTTAGATGTGAAGTTGCAGATAGATTTTTATTACTGTTATTTTGTAAAGTGATAGAAAATCTCTTAACTGAGTGGACTTAACAGTCTTATTTGTAAAACCCTCTAACAAGGTGACATTCTGATTGAGTGTTTGAAATCCTTTAACAAGGTCACTTCTAACAAGGTGAAGATCCTAACAGATCTAAGGGTAATCCCTTAACCGGGTCACATCTAGCAATGTGTTTGTAATCTTTAACAGGATTTGCTTTTAACCGAGCATACTCTAGAAGAGTATATTTCTTAGTGGGTCCGAAATCCCACAGTGGTTTTTCCCTATTTGGGTTTCCACGTTAAATATGGTGTTATAAGTGTTATGATGTTTATGTGCTTATTTTATATTGCTTAAGTATATGTTACCAAGGTTGAATATGTTGGAAGATTAAGTTTGTATGATTCACCCCCCCACTCTCATCTTATTAGCTTGTCATCTGTACTTAACATTAAGTATCAGAACTATCAGTATTAACATACACTTAACAACCAACTTTCCATTATATATATATATATCTTTAATGGTATCATCATACACTTAATAACTATCGTTTCCATAATATTTGAAGCTAATATGTCTGTGTGTACATGTACATACATACATACATACATATATATACACCAACTTTTGAGAGTATACTTCCTATATATACTTTTATATGTATATATGAATACATATACTCAATCAATAAAATATAACTCCTATGTATACTTGTATATATTTACTTTTGGGCATGCTACATTTGTTGTTATTTTCTTTTTTGGATATGTTTGGCATGGTGCTAGAACTCTATTTAGAAATGTTTTTGCCTATATTGATTTGGATTTGGATTCTCAAGTGTCCATGTACCTTTACCTATGGAAGCTCAAGTAGAAGCTCGTTTACTTCTGTCTCGGTTGTTGAAGGTTGTTCAAACTTTTCTTGGTAGTATGAATTAAGTTACCGAGTGTGGGTTGGGTTGTTTTCCCATTAAAGTAGTACATAAGTTGGGTTCATAACGTCATGAGATAGTTTGGTCAATATCCAGTGTAGGTGTTAGAGAATTGAGAGGACTTTTACTTCTTACAAGATTTGACCTATATAAAGATATGTGATTATAATATTGTATTATGAAATATTTTATCCATGAAATAGGATAATAAAAAACCAAAATAACTAATTATAGTAAGCATGGAAGAAATCAATGAAAAAAAATGATTAATACATATATTTGTCAAGAAAATACCTCAATTTTATGTAGGAGCAGAAAAAATAGTTTAATGTGAGAGTTTACACTCAGTGATCCATCATCAGGATGAGAGAGTACATAAGGAGGAGAAACGGTAAATTACAAACCAAGACACACTAAAAAGGAGGGGGGGGGGGAAGGGGGAAGAGAGGGAAGGAGGTACACATGAAAACCAAAGTGAGTTAACCAAACAAGAGAGGGTTATAAGAAAAGACAATAAGTTAAATGATAATGAAAATGAACAAAAAACCTATGATCTTAATGGAAAGAAAAAACACTACAATAAAAAATATTTATTAAAATTAATACATAGAAAGAAGATATAACAAACACAAAAGAAATAGACAGAAGAGATTAGCAAAGAACCTCAAAGAATATTAGATAAAACTATTATACTATACTACTATCAATATTAGCACAGAGGATAGATACAAAACAAAACAAAATGCTAAGAGGTAAGTAATAATAAGATATATTATGTCCAAACTAAAAGACAAGAGAATGAGAATGGATTAATAAAAGAAAATAATATAACAATGAGTACAATAGCAAGGACAAGTAATGGAAAGGAGATAAAAGAAAAAATAATGAAAATAAAATAATAAATAAATAGGCATTCAATAAACTATCGAAATTAGGCATTCTATAAACTATAGATGAGTAGATATAGAGATATCTACCCATTTATGTATGTGGGTGTGTGTATACACATCCTTAGACAAAAACCTCATCAAATTTATTTAATGATTTTTCAAATGATCATTATTTCTAACTAGAATAAATTTTCTTTTTAAAAATAAAATGTTTATAATTATAAAAATGTGCATCAAGATCATACAAATATTTTCATTCAGAAAAAAAAAATTCATGTCTTCAATCTACACCTACAGTTATCTCTTTTAAGACACTTCAAGTAGAAAATGAATACATCAAATAGTCATTGGAAGGAAGAATAATTTTAGTGATTTGAAGGACAATGCAATTCTATTGACAACTAAGTCGTAGATATAATACAATGAGCTCAAATATTCATTATGATGCATAACAACTATATTATAAATTATGTGTGTGTGTGTGTGTTCTCAACTTTCTTTCTTGAATTTGCTTCCCTCTCTCTAGTGATGATTTCCCTCTTCATCCCAGAGGAGAAGAATAATCTCCTACATCCATCTCATCAAGCCAAAAAGGGTAGTTTGTTTGATAATATTCAAAAGTATCAACATAAATATTTAAAATATTCACGATGTTTGGTTTCAGGGATGGAATATGTCGTCTAAGATGGACACAGTCTGGTTTCGAGTATATTACAGCCTGTATAAGACAAATGAAAGTTGAACAAAAGACAAGGTGATAGGTTGTTTGATTGATGCAACAAGATTGATTTGTCTAACTTGTTGAGGCGACTAATAGTTATGTCTATTGATAAGTGATTTGATAAGCGCAGTGTTATGAGTTTTCCATTTGTGTCTACTGAAATATCTTTCTACTGCAAAGGACAAGTTTATTGCTTGGATTTTTAATTGTTTTTTAATTTTTAATTTTTATTTAATTTTTATTTATTGGATTGTTTTTGGAGATTTCTTTAGGATCATATTTCTGAATGTTTTTGGGTTGAGTTTTTCAGTGCATTTTTCAATTTTTATGATTTTTTTAAGACATTTTTTAATTTTTAGGATTTCTTCAAGACATTTGCAATTTTTTAAGGTTTTTTACGAGACATTTTTCAAATTTTAGGATTTTTTTCAAGACATTTTTCAATTTTTAGGATTTTTTCCAAGACATTTTGCTATGCACATGCGTCATTCTCGAGTCTTGCGGCAAAAAGGATTCCAGCGATCGATCATGATAAAGGAGATGCCCCCAATCTTTGGAAAACTATATACAAGGGTCAAAACGAGAAATATATACATGACTAGTTTCAAAGTAGCAAAAGCAATGAGTGTCGACCAGTTCCAAGCTATGATGGGAAGATCTAGGGAATTGCATTGGCCACATGAATGGAGAATCAACCACAAGAAGGAATAAGATTCAAAATGAATGTTGATAGATGATGGAGCAATGACGTGCTACATGTGGTGCTTGTTTACTAGGTTTTCACCATGGTACTTACCCAAAGTGTCTGTTTGCCAGGTTTTCACAAAATAGGCGAATGATTTCTTTTTTCTCCTCTCGTTTTTCTTTTTTCTTTTTTTAGGATCCATATATGAATTTTTTTGTTCTTTTTTCAGGATCATATATAGACTTAAGCAAAATATTTGTGAAGATATATGATATTGATTGGTTTAGAAAGGGATTCTCCCTCTGGTGCCGCCAATTGATAAGCATTAGATCCAAAATCTTCAGTAACCACATAAGGGCCTATCCAATTAGGCTCAAACTTTCCTAGTTTCTCCCATTCTTGTTGATTATTAGGATTCATTCTGAGGACCAAGTCTCCAATTTCAAAGTGCCTTCCTTTCACTTTATTTTTGCAGTTCCTTCAGAGACGATTCTAATATGATCGCAAATGAGCAAGAGTGGTATGACGTCACTGATCCAATATTTCTAAATCATGGAATCTAGAGATCCTGTATTCTTCATCATCTACAATGTTGTGCAAGGAGACTCTCAGTGAAGGGATTTCGACCTCATGGGGAAGAATGAACTTGGAAATTTGGATGCTGGTGATATAGATCATGGGAATGGCTTCAATACATTTGGTAAAATATTCGGTGGTGGTGATAATGAACTTGTGTCCATTGGATAAGGGAGGAAGAATCTTTCCTACAAGGTCGAGTCCCCATTGAGAGAAGGACCAAAGAGATGTAATAGGCTAGACTTCTTGTGTTGGTGCGTGAATCAAGTCTGCATGAATTTGACATTTCCAACATTTCTTTACAAAGGTATGAGATTCCTTTTCCATGGTCGGCCAATAGTATCCCGCTCTTGTCAATTTCCTCACTAGACTAAAACTATTAAGATGACCTTCATAAACACCATCGTGGACCTCTTGTGAAGCATTTTGAGCTTTGTCAAAGTCGAGACACCTGCAAAGGGTTTGGTTAAAGGAGAAATGATACAAGGTGTCACCAATGATGACATACCTAGTGGTTTCATAAATGAAGGAGTTGTTGGCATTACTAATATTGACAAAACCGGTTAATCTAGTGAACCGGTATATTAGCTGAGATTTGTCATTGATGACTTACACTAACCGGTGGAGTGGTGTATCTCAGTAGCAAAGGTGATGGCTTGCAAACAACATGGAAGCAGTATCAGAGATAGATGATCAAGGTTCAATCGATTCAAGGGAAGACATAATAAGCCAACCGATCTTTCATTCAAGAAGATCGGTGTTAGGGTTAGATCTTCAAGTTCGCTATTCTGCTGATGATGTAGTCATAGAAGATGACTTGGGTATGTGCAGGATCATGGTGTGCCAAAACAAACCCTTAAGTGGCAATGAAATTTTAGAAAATCAGAGTTATACAACTTGACATGAAAATTTGAATAAGTTGTGAACATTATTTTTAAAATATGTAAGAAGGGAATCTATAAAAAATTGAATATAGTTTCTAAGCTACTAGTTGTTTTTTGAAAAAAAAAATCCTATTTGATGAAAATTTCAAATTTCAATGCAGTGGTACTAAAATTTTAAGAAAAAGATAAGAAGTAGACGTATGTTTGACCACCCTAATCACAATAAAATCATAATATTTTTTTATAATATTTATAATATAAGTATTAGACTCATGTTCGGATGTGACACGTATTTTTTTATAATTTTTTATAAAGTAAATAATTATTTATGATTTTTTTACTACAAATTTTTAGAAATTCAGAAACTCCTACGTATGACCACCTTAACTTGGTCAAAACCTTATGAATTTTTTTTTTTAAATTTTTTTTTCGCTATATTAGACGAAGAATAGGATGTGATGCATATTTCGGATTCAAAAAATGTTATACCGTTTGAAAGTTATGAGTGTTTTTCAATCACTCTATCAATCAGGACTATTGTCAGAATTCAATTAGAAAATAAATAATAATTATTTATTAAAGTCAAAATAATACAAGCCTTATATTGTTGGAAAGCTGAGAACGTCCTTAAAAAACCCTTTTTGTTTTATAAATTTTGGCTACAAAAAAAGTCGTTAGCCACCAGTGTAAAGTCTGGAAAATCAAGGAATACCAAAAAACACTTTTTTTCAGTTGACTTTCTAGGCTTGTCACTTCCAAGCCAAATCCCAAAGCATTCCTGAGCCAAAATTTAAAATTTGAAAATTGTACAACAAAAATCGGATATCCGATTATAATAAGTAAATTCAGTAACTAAATTTGCACATAATTAATCTATTGTTTATTAATATATTAATATATAATATTTAAATATATTAATTTATAAATAAATTAGTATATGATATTAGGGAGAGGGAGAGGGAGAGAGAGAGGGAGAGAGAGAGAGAGAGAGGGAGAGAGATTAGGGAAGAAAGAGGGAGAGGGAGGGAGGGGGAAAGAGAGGGGAGAGAGAGAGATTAGGGGAGAGAGATAGGGGGATATAGAGAGATAGAGATAGAGAGAGAGAAGAGAGAGATAGAGAGATGGGGAGAGTTAAGGGAGAGAGAGATATAGAGATTAGGGGAGAGATAGAGAGAGAGATATGACCCTTTACGACTCTATATGGTGTCATTATGGGTCATATGATCCCTTATGACACCATATGGTGTTGTTCGGGGTCCTATGGTGTCCTAAGGGGTCATATTGTGTCCTACGACCCCTTAGGACACCATATGACCCCTTATGACACCATATTGGGTCGTTATGGGTCCTTGGTGTCCTAAGGGGTCATATTGTGTCCCAAGACCCCTTAGGACACCATATGACCCCTAACGACACAATTTGACGTCTTAAGGGGTCATATGGTGTCCTAAGGGGTCATATTGTGTCCTACGAACCCGTAGGACACTATATGACCCCTAAGCACAACGTATTGTTGGCATTATAACAGACAAGAAGAAGGTTGGCATTTCAATAAGGATATTGAGAAGGTTGTTGATGACTATGGATATAACTGATTAAGGATGATTACTGTCTTTATTTTTCCATTGATGTCAAGAAATTGATTTTCTAATTCAGTATGATGTTGCCATATCTTAAGAAGTATGATTTGATGAGTATAAAGATGTTGGTAAAAGACATAGAAAGAATATGATGAATAAGGGGATAAGTTATTCAATGGGCAACTATTATCGAGTTAGACAATGATGAGATCATGATGTTTAGATTGTTTTGATATCCTACATATGCTATTGTTTGAAAGGTTAATACTATACTATGTTACCGAGCAAAGAACCTAGTTGGTAAACCCTAAGGAACCTAGTCGGTAAACCCTAAGGTTATCGCTATCAGTTAATGAAGGTAGAATGTCTACCGAGTGAAGTTTAGTATTTATCGAGTTACAACCGAGCTATAACAGAATGCATTAAATGTTTACATGTGATATTTAATGAAGGAAGCTGATGAGATGGAGCGGATTAAATGATTGGTAAGCCGTGTATGAAGATTGTTAAAGAATCTATGGTAAAGAAAGATTGGCAGGAAAATCTACAGCTCAGATTGAACCGCAATACCCTAACACAAGTTCCAAGGTGAAAATGCAAGTTCCAAGGTGGGGTAAAATGTTTTCAGATCGAAGGATACATTGAACCTAGACAAGATTGAAGATCTGATGGCTATGATTGATCATGGGAAATGTGATCAAGGAGATTAAGTAGTTGGAAGATTGTTTATAAATAGGAAACTGTTGATAAACAATGTATGCGGGCAAGTGTATGCACAGGGATGCTACATAGTGATTACCGAGCACAAAAGCTTGAAGACCTGTTTTGATAACAGAGTATAGAGCCCAGCAGAGGGACAAGATAAGTCCTATGAACTGATTGTATTGAGCAAATAAGAATCTGCTTCAACATTTTTAGATGTGAAGTTGCAGACATATTTTTAGTACTGTTATTTTGAGAAGTAGTAGAAAATCTCTTAACCGAGTGGACTTAAGAGTCTTATTTGTAAAATCCTCTAGTAAGGTGACATTCTTATTGAGTGTTTGAAATCCTTTAACAAGGTCACTTCTAACAAGGTGAAGATCCTAATAGATCTGAGGGAAATCCCTTAACCGGGTCACATCTAGCAATGTGTTTGTAATCTTTAACAGGATTTGCTTTTAACCGAGCATACTCTAGAAGAGTATATTTCTTAGTGGGTTCGAAATCCCACAGTGGTTTTTCCCTATTTGGGTTTCCATGTTAAATCTGGTGTTATATGTTTGTGATCTTATCTATTTATGGGTCTGCATGCATTACTGTTTTTCTGATAAGGTTATCGAGGTTGAATCTATTGTTTTTATTGAAGATTAAGTTTGAATGATTCACCCCCCCCCCTCTCATATTGTTAGCTTGGCATCTATACTAATCATATTTAGTATCAGAACTATCAATTGGTATTAGAGCTTTGGACTCCTGAAGAAAAGTTTAAAGGCACTTGAGTGAAAGATCCAAAAGATGTATAAGAGGGATGAACTGACGCTGAATAAGTCAAGTTTCTCTACATGTCAGAAAAGGATGAAGATGCATCTATCAGGAATTGGAGAATATGTTGTCTATTATCTGGAGAATGATTTCATCACACCGAGCACCTATCCATTGATAATGGAAGAGATAAAGGCAAAGCAAGAACATATTCAAGCAATGATTGAAATAACATCTGCATTGATCGACTCAGAGTTTAATGATCTAGAAGGATGTATTGATGCAAAGGCAACGCGGACTAAGCTCATATCTGTGTATGGTGGAGATGAACATGTTCAAAGAGAAAAAGTGGATAGTCTAAGAGGACAACTTGAATCTATGAGGATGAATGAAGGTGAGAACATAACCCAGTATAGTACAAGACTAAAGGAGATTGTAAATCAAATCAAAGGAGCAGGAGGAACTATTGAAAAAAAGGATGTAACAAGTAAGATGCTGAGAACCCTTCTACCTGCCTATGCAATCCGAGTCTCTGTAATCAATGAATTGTGGTCTGTACCCAATATGCCAGTTTCTTTAGATGCTACTATTGGTAAGCTACATGTATTTGAGTTAAGTAACTTTGATAACAGTGGGTCATCGGTAAATAAAGTTGAATCTGCATTCAGTTCTTTTCATATTGATGAAACTGATGATTACATTGATAGAAAGTATAAGTACTCTGAAGGGAATCATAGTGGAGCAAGTGAAAGATTTCACAAAAACATGGAGGAGGTACACAAACTGTATGAGGAAATCAAAAAGCAAGAAGAGTTTGAAGCACTATTAGCGAGAAGGCTACCGAGAGGAAAAGGAAAGTATAAAGGAAAGCTACCTTTAAAATGTTTCAATTGTGATAAGATAGAACATATGGCTTCTAACTATCCTGACAAAGAATCTAGTGAAAAGAGAAATTACTGAGATGACAGACAGAAAGATAATCATTACAGAGGACATCGAGACTTCAGGAGAAGAGATAAAAGGACATGCCTAATAGCTGATGAGGAATCTAATGATGATAAATCAGATGAAACTGATACAGAGGAAGTTGTTTATGTGGCTATCAAAGATGGATCGGATGAAGAAAGGTATGAAGAAAAAGCTTTAATATCTCATATAAATACTAATGATTCTTGGATCATAGATAGTCGTTGCTCACATCACATGACAAGTGATAAACACAAGTTTATTAAATTAGATGATTATGATGGAGGCTATGTAAGATTTGGTAATGATGCACCATGTCCAGTAAGAGGTAAAGGATCCATAACACTTCTTGACAATGCTAAATGTAATGATGTTTATTGGGTTGAAGGTTTGAAATACAATTTGTTGAGTGTAGCACAACTAAACAACACAAGTTACTGAATAGAGTTTGAAAAAGGAATTGTCAAAGTTCATGACAAGCATGGAAAGTTAGCTGCTATCAGGACACAAACAAGAGGTAATACATTTCATCTTGACTCAACTCGGAATAAATGTCTATATGCAAGGATAGATGATACCTGGTTATGGCACAAAATGTTTTGTCATCTTAATTTTGATAATCTGATCAAAATAAGTAAGCAACACCAAGTAAGAGGTCTACCGAGTCTTGAAAAACCTAAGAATGCTATGTGCCAAGGATGCTAGATGGGTAAGATGACAAGATCAAGATTTACAAGTAAGTCCTACACTTCTAAGGGAATTTTAGATCTTGTGCATATTGATCTTTGTGGTCCTATGAAAGTTCAGAGTTATTATGGTGATAAATATTTCATATTATTTGTGGATGATTACTTAAGGATGATGTCAGTAATGTTTTTAAAAGAAAAATTAGAAGCTTTTCAAATGTTTAAATGGTACAAGGCTAGAGTTGAAAATGAAACAGGAAGACAACTAAAATGTCTCAGATCAGATAGAGGAGGAGAGTTTACTTATGACGAGTTCAACTTATTTTGCAATGATCATGGTATAAAAAGACAAGTCTCTGCAATGAGAACTCCACATCAGAATGGGATAGCTGAGAGAAGGAACAGATCTATTGTGGATTGTGCCAGAACCTTGATGATTGAAAAGAAAGTTCCACAAACATTTTGGAGAGAAGCAATAAGCACAGTAGTTTACACCCTGAACCGAGTACAACTGAAGAAAGGAACTTTGAAGACACCTTATGAAATCTGGTATAACAAGAAACCTAATGTAAGTTATTTTAAAATCTTTGGGAGTAGATGCTATGTTCACAAAGATGATAGAAATGGTAAGTTTGATCAGAAAAGTGAAGATGGAACATTTCTAGGTTATTCTTCTAGAAGCAAAGCATTTAAATGTTTGATCAAATCATCTAACAAAATAGTAGAAGGTGCAAATGTGAAAATTGATGAATTTGCAGAAAGAAATGATGAAGGAAACTCCAAAGAACCAGAAGATTATGAAGGATTTGTCTATGTTCAACCGAGAAGACTGCTGAAGAAAATGAAGAGAATATCCAGTTACCGAGTGATGAAGAAGATCATACAAAGCCTACCGAGCCTATATTAGCCAAGTATGTCAGAAGGAATCATGCACCAAGTCAGATTATAGGAGATAAGAATGATCCAGTGATGACAAGGAACAAACTGAGACAGAACACATGTCTAATATATGAATTTGAACCGAGAATAGTGAAAGAGGCATTTAACAATGAAGATTGGATAAATGCTATGACATAAGAGATTGATCAAATCAAGAAGAATGACACATTGGACACTGGTCCCAAGACCGAAGGACAAAAATGTAATCGGTACAAAGTGGATTTTCAGAAACAAGCTAAATGAAAAAGGTGAGGTCATTCGGAATAAAGCAAGACTAGTTTGCAAAGGTTATGCCCAAGAAGAAGGAATTGATTATGGTGAGACTTTTGCACCTATGGCAAGACTTGAAGGAGTAAGAACATTGTTGGCATATGCTGCTTACAAGAATTTCAAGGTATATCAAATGGATGTCAAATCTGCATTTCTGAATGGTATATTAGAAGAAGTTTTCATTGAACAACCTGAAGGATTTGTTGAAGGAGAAAATAATGGTCAGGTATGTAAATTGAACAAAGCTTTATATGGTCTGAAACAAGCACCTAGAGCATGGTATGAGAGATTGCACTCATATTTGATCAAAATTGGTTTTATAAGAACAAGTGAAAACAACAATATGTACATGAAGAATGATGAAAATGGAATACTTATCTCAGCCATATTTGTTGATGATATTATCTTTAGTGGAAATGACTCTCTATGCAAGAACTTTGGAAATGAAATGAGTAAAGAATTTGAGATGTCATTAATCGGTGAGATAAAATATTTTATATGTCTGCAGATACTGCAAATGAAAGATGAGATTTTCATTACCTAATCCAAGTACATAAAGGGAATCTTGAAGAAATTTGGAATGGAGGATTCAAAACCAATAAGTACTCCTGTTGAACACTATATCTGAAAATAAAAATATATAAAAAATGTATGTTTTCATAAGCATGAAGACTAAAAGATGTTTCGGCCAGCAAACTGTATCGAGCACTTCAAAAGATGTTTCATCGAAAGAATATTTTCATCGAAAAGAGGTACATAAAGCACCATACAAAAGTATTTCGACAAAAAGTTACCTTCGATGAATACAAAGAACCGCTCATCGATACCCCAAGTTTCATCGAAAAGGTAAAAGCAAAAAGCAAAAAGGGGCAAAAAGTGATTTCGAAGGGATAACATTACCGAAGAAACTCATAAAGCATTCATCGAAATGCAAGTTTTCATCGATGAACATGATGTCGAACAATGGCAAAGTTGTTTCATCGATAAAGAGGGATATCGATGAACATACATAGGCCTTCACCGAAGAAAGAAACTCATCGAAGGAATGATTTCGATGGAAATTGCAAGTGACTTATCGAAAAAGGGGTCTATCGATGAAAGAATGATTTCGATGAGTCTTAAAAGCGGCTTCTCGACATGAGCTATTCACCGAAACAATAGTATCGAAGAAAATGAGCTTTCGATGGAAGATTTAAACACTCGGCCGAAGACAAGGGTTTCATCGATAACTTGAAATATGAGCACTTTGAGCGAACTGTACTTCCCGCGAAAGAGTTAAAGGCCCAATTGAAGAGTGTCACATCTGCAATTAAGTTTAAACACTTGAGTAGCCGTTGTAGATGCAGAACATTAACTGTGCACAAGTTGCCCATACAATTACAGTTGAACTGAGTGAATTTTTGTAAGAACCAGATCGATGCTAAAAGACTGAGAATTGCGAAGAACTTGCGTAGACTTGCGAACAATAACCAGAAGAGCTGAGCATTCCTCCAAGTAAGTGTTGTCTCTCGTATTTGCTGTAATTATGGAACCTTCATCTTCTTCTTCTAAAAAGAGTAGGAAAGGAAAAGAGCTAAACCCTGAAGAGAAGCCCAAGAGACAAAAGAAATAAGGGAGAGCTCTGACTCAGGATTTGTTAGACCAGTGTCCCTCATCTAGTGTAAGGTCCAAAAAGATCAAAAGTGAGGAGGAAGGATTAGAGGATAGATTCGAAAATCTAGGAGACATTTGGACTGAAATCAGAGGACATGAGTTGTTTTTGTTTAGCTACAAAAGAAGGGATGCTCCTGAACCCATAAGTAATCTATGGAAGAAGAACTTAGGCAAATTGGTAGTCCCAAATGTGTTTGTAGATGTAGAATTGATGAAAGCTCTGGTAGATTGCTACAATCCAAGAACCAAAACCATATGTGATTACAGAGGGAATACATTAGTAGTAATTAACAAACAGACTATTGATATGGTGTTTGATTTGGACTGGGAGGTGGAGGAGAGTATCGATATGAAGAAACTTTCACAAGAATTCTTTAGTTTGGAAAATATCTACAGAACTTGGAGACTACCTATTCACAGGCCAAAAGTGGGTGGGTCATTTGTTCCGTTTAGCAAAGATGACAAGGTGCCGTTTGATGTCAACCATTTTCATCCTTATTTTAAATATACCTACTATGCTGCAGCTCAAGTATTAGGCCTAGAGGCTCATCCGCTCATGGATATTGGGGTTATGGTTCTGTGTGCTGATTTACAGTCAAAAGACCCTAGGTCATTTGATTTTGCCACTTATATTGCAGATGCTTTAAATCATGGATTGGAAAAGTTGAAAGGGGACCTTGTGAATGTTCATTTTTCATTGTATTCCTTGTTAATGCATATCATTCTTTATTGTGGACAAGAGATTAATTTCTGGTCAGATGATTTCTGCATTCGATCCTATGATAAAAATGGTTTGAAGAAGCCAGTTCAGTTATGGGTATCTGCATGGGACCAGAGGTTCATGAACAACCAGTACTGGCACTTTCAAGAATACTTTGTGAAACCTCTTAGTGCAGCTTTTGGGCAACACAGGGATTACACTTTGTCTCCCGAAATCAAAAGATTCCTCAGACCAAAGGACTTCTCTCCAGAATCACAGATCGATCATAATTGGGGTGATTGGTATTTCCGTAACAACCACACAGAAATCAGGGTATTTGGATATGAAGGAAAACCCCACATGCTCCCAATTACGGTGCCAAACAGGGTGGCTAGCTTGGAGATTATAAGACAATTGTCTATTGCCAGTGCTAAACACTTAACTGATTTCGGTAAACAATCTATTGTTCCAGGTTTATTGGTTTTCTCTGATTTCATTGTCAAAAGTTCAAAAAGTTATCATTTACTTCAGAATAAATTAGACTATTATGGTATGACTCTGGGTGAGCCTAGGGAAAACTTCGATCCTGAAGGATATATAAGAGCTGCCAGAGCATCACAAAAACTCAAAGCTGGAATACATGTGGCCAAAATGCCAGATGACCTGATTAAGAACCTTGAAAGAGAGGAGGCCAAAGCCTTGAGAGAAAAGAGTGAGTTAGTTTGGGAGGCCTACAAATGGAAAAGGGCAAGGGGAATGATAGATGGAGACCTAATTGGAAATCTCCAAGATCCTCTGGAAGTGGCTAAAAGGCTGCTTCAACATGAAGCAGAAATCATGCATAGAGTGCCTTCGCAATTCCTTCATTTCATTAATACTAAGAAGGATAGTCAGCCCCTAGCCCACATGTCACCAAAATCGACTGCAAGTAGTATCCCTGCTGATTCTCCTAGAGAAGATTATCCTCCTGGTTTCGAAGCAGAAATGAACATGGACACTGGTGAAATTAACATCAAGGATTTTGTTGATATAAGAATGACTGAGCATGAGGATTTCGTTGTTGATGATGGATTCGCCTCTTCCAGGGAATTCCTCTCATTTTTGTACCAATACAAAGGAGCTCATGTAAAACGAAGCATGGCTGGAAGACCAGAGGAGGAACAGATGAAGAGATTGCAGGATGAGATTGATGTCCTCATGAAAGACATGACTCCTGAGAAAGGGAGGAAATTATTAAAAGAGGCCGGTGTAATCATTTTCTCCGGTTGGGATATAAATTCAGCACTTTTATTTGATGGCTTCCTGAAGAAGCAAGATTTGAATCAACAGGTGATGCCTCAGGAGATAGACAAATTGTTCTTAGGCTCTGGATATGATCCAGACAAGAAAGCTCTCCTACAATGGGCATTATATCCAAAGGGGAAGAGGCCTATCATTGTGGACATTGAAGAAACCTTTGGGCACCTCATGGTTCATCAGGTTGGAAAAACTGACCCTAGGGTCACTGCAAAACTCAACTTGGATGTTGCCAGATTGAACCTGGACCAGACAAAGTTTTTGGTCAGAGAGAACGTCACATATAAGGGGTTATATGAAAAATCTAAAGAGGAGAATCAAAAGTTGCAAGCAAAAGTATTGCAACTAGAGACAGGGACTCCTATCAGCGAATACACCTCATACCCCACGGGACGTAGCTTGGACGATGTCTCTGATGCTCTGTACTGGAAGTATCAAGCAGAGAAAGCCAATAAACGCGTAGAAGGTATCCAACAAAGGATGGACAAACTGGTCAATGACATCATAGGACATCGGTTTAACACCATGCTCTTACAGGTTGAACCATATTGGAAAGTATACGATGGAACGATAAAAGCGTTAACAGAGCATGAGAGGTTAAAAGCACGACTACATGAAGTACTAAACAATGTCGATGCCATGACACCAGAGGAAAATCATGTCAAACTTGAAGATACGTTGAGAAGAGACCTAAAGGAATTGGATGATGAGAAACCCGTTGGAATGCCTTCTGTTTACAAAGAAGGAGAAGTGATATCCCCGGAGGATTTGTGAAAAGAGCTCGCCAGCGTCAAGGATTGGGCCTTGTCAGAGATAGATCGAAGTAAGGATATGGCCCCTACTGTCAACCAGATAATATTCAAGTATCTGTCGCTGGGAGATGAATTGAAGAAACAAACTCCTCGAATCAAAACCTTCAAAGACGATGATTACATCCATCATTTGGGGCTCCTAAATCTCTTTTTGCTTAAGTTTAGAAATATTCAAATTAACGATTAGCATTGTGAAAAGTCGTGTCTCTTCGTGAAAAGCCTTCATCCTCATATATATATGAGAATGATTTTTGTAATGTAAGGGGATAGTGATTAGATAAGATGAAGATAGCGATAGATGACAGCCTGTAAGTCTTCTGTATACAAACTATAATGGAATACAAATTTTGATCGACTATTTCTCTGCATATGTGTTGTGGATCATTTCATTTTCTTTTGGCAATCGTCTGTGATATTGTCTGATAAGATAAGGTTATTCATGTTCTTAATATCAGATCTATGTTTTATATTATAATGTTGCAACAAAAGTTTTGCTTGCGGATTGTGATTGTTCCTTGCAAAGCTTAATTGACTAGTCCCTTAAGGGTAGGGTTAAATTCACTCAATCAGCATATGATATAAGCATTCATTTGGTTCCAAAAGAAATAATAACTGACAGGTTCATAAAGGGATGAATTAAAAAACTGTCTCACAGGTTCGCACCATAAGTCCTAAAGAAAAGTGTAATGACTCTGTAACCCAAACAGTGAAGAAGGCACTGGCTAAATTACAAGTTGCACCCATCATTTCATTCATAATTGATTATTTTAACAAGCAATAGGAGTAATTAAGAAACATAAAGCAAACAAACAACAATCTTGAACTCATCTGCTATATCTCCATTCAAGGAACTCATGCCATTTCAAGATCAGGATATATTAGATTAGGATGATAAATCTGCTATAAAAAGCACTGGTAATTGGAGACATTCAGTGAATAGGTATACCCGCCTAGGTCCTGCAGAGCCTAAAGTGAGAGAGTTAGCAACCAAATAGGTTCACTCTATATGTTGGCCAAGTCAATTGGAGGGTTTGATCATAGGAGTTGGCATTTCCTTAGAACCTATCCAATTTGTTGATTTGAGACCCAACAACTCCTATGACTACCAACTGTAAACTATCAAAGAATGATGAATCTGCATCTATTGATGAGACACTTTACCGATCTATGATTGGAAAGTTGCAATATGTTGTTTACAGCAGGCCAGATATAGCACATGTAGTAGGTATTGTTGCAAGATTTTCTGCAGATCCTAGGAAACACACATGATGACAATCAAAAGAATTTTCAGATACTTAAAAGGCACCGAAGATTATGGCTTAGTATATCAGAAAGGAAATGTTTTTGATTTAAAAGTTTATACTAATGCTGATTGGGCAGGCAACATTGATGGCAGGAAAAGCACAAGTGGAGGAGCTTTCCTTTTAGGAGAAAGACTAGTGAGTTGGCTTAGCAAGAAACAAGGATGTGTTTCTCAGTCAACAGCAGAAGCTGAATATGTTGCTGCAGCATTGAATTGCACCAATATAGCATGGATCAAACAACTGTTGGAAGGTATAAATGAGCAAGTTACCAAGCCAGTAACTATATTCTGTGATAACACTAGTGCCATTAACATTTCAAAGAATCCTGCTATGCACTCTAAGACAAAGCACATCTCTATCAAATATCATTATCTTAGAGAAGAAGTTCAAGAGAAGAAAGTGGTTTTGGAGTATGTTGGCACAAAGGAACAAATTGCAGACATCTTCACCAAGCCACTTCCAAAGGACACTTTTGAGTATCTCAGAAGTCAGTTAATGGTCCTACCCCTATCTTCCATTCACTGACCGAGTTCAATGAAAGCATCAATTCGATGACTCTACATAATATCTTTTAGGAGTTGATGCTGATTTACACACTTCAGGAGGTTTTCTAAAGGTGTGCAGGAAACAAATAACAAGGAACAAGAATTGAAGACAAAATGCTCTGACTGAGACTGAATTGATACATAATAGCATGGAATTCACTTCTCAGAAGAAGAAATTATGTTTTTAGTTCTTTTCATTTTTGGCATTATTGTCAAAGGGGGAGAAGACTAATGTATGGGGGAGAAGTCTACTGACCGAAGGAGAAGACTAATGATAGAGGGAGAGCATTTCAGAATTTCACAGCAATCTGAATCTGAATCAATAAAGTCAAATCAATTGGTTTTGCCATCAATGCCAAAGGGGGAGATTGTTGGCATTATAACAGACAAGAAGAAGGTTGGCATTCCAATTACAATGAGAGATTGTTGGCATTTCAATAAGGATATTGAGAAGGTTGTTGATGACTATGGATATAACTGATTAAGGATGATTACTGTCTTTATTTTGTCATTGATGTCAAGAAATTGATTTTCTAATTCAGTATGATGTTGCCATATCTTAAGAAGTATGATTTGATCAGTATAAAGATGTCGGTAAAAGATAGAGAAAGAATATGATGAATAAGGGGATAAATTATTCAATGGGCAACTATTACCGAGTTAGACAATGATGAGATCATGATGTTTAGATTGTTTTGATATCCTACATATGCTATTGTTTGAAAGGTTAATACTATACTATGTTACCGAGCAAAGAACCTAGTCGGTAAACCCTAAGGAACCTAGTCGGTAAACCCTAAGGTTATCGCTATCGGTTAATGAAGGCAAAATGTCTACCAAGTGAAGTTTAGTATTTACCGAGTTACAACAGAGATATAACAGAATGCATTAAATGTTTACATGTGATATTTAATGAAGGAAGCTGATGAGATGGAGTGGATTAAATGATTGGTAAGCCGTGTATGAAGATTGTTGAAGAATCTATGGTAAAGAAAGATTGGTAGGAAAATCTACAGCTCAGATTGAACTGCAATACCCTAACACAAGTTTCAAGGCAGGGTAAAATGTTTTCAGATCGAAGGATACATTGAACCTGGACAAGATTGAAGATTTGATGGCTATGATTGATCATGGGAAATGTGATCAAGGAGATTAAGTAATTGGAAGATTGTTTATAAATAGGAAACTATTGATAAACAATGTATGCGGGCAAGTGTATGCACAGGGATGCTACATAGTGATTACCGAGCACAGAAGCTTGAAGACCTACTTTGATAACAGAGTATAGAGCCCAGCAAAGGGACAAGATAAGTCCTATGAATTGATTGTATTGAGCAAATAAGAATCTACTTCAACATTTTTAGATGTGAAGTTGCAGACATATTTTTATTACTGTTATTTTGAGAAGTAGCAGAAAATCTCTTAACCGAGTGGACTTAAGAGTCTTATTTGTAAAATGCTCTAGCAAGGTGACATTCTTATTGAGTGTTTGAAATCCTTTAACAAGGTCACTTCTAACAAGGTGAAGATCCTAACAGATCTGAGGGAAATCCCTTAACCGGGTCACATCTAGCAATGTGTTTGTAATCTTTAACGGGATTTGCTTTTAACCAAGCATACTCTAGAAGAGTATATTTCTTAGTGGGTCCGAAATCCCATAGTGGTTTTTCCCTATTTGGGTTTCCATGTTAAATCTGGTGTTATATGTTTGTGATCTTATCTATTTATGGGTCTGCATGCATTACTGTTTTTCTGATAAGGTTACTAAGGTTGAATATGTTGTTTTTATTGAAGATTAAGTTTGAATGATTCACCCCCCCTCTCATATTGTTAGCTTGGCATCTGTACTAATCATATTTAGTATCAGAACTATCACATATGACCCCTTATGGCATCATATGGTGTTGTTAGGGGTCATATGGTGTCCTGAGGGGTCATATTGTGTCCTACGACCCCTTAGGACACCATATGACCCCTTATGACACCATATTGGGTTGTTATAGATCCTATGGTGTCCTAAGGGGTCATATTGTGTCCTAAGACCCCTTAGGACACCATATGACCCCTTAAGACACCATATTGGGTCGTTATGGGTCCTATGGTGTCCTAAGGGGTCATATTGTGTCCTATGACTCCTTAGGACACCATATGACCCCTTAAGACACCAAATTGTGTCGTTATGGTTCATATTGTGTCCTAATGGGTCATATTGTTTCATATAACCCCTTTAAGACACCATATGACCCCTTAGGACACCATATGACCCTTTACGACTCTATATGATGTCGTTATGGGTCATATGACCCCTTATGACACCATATGGTGTCGTTAGGGGTCCTATGGTGTCCTAAGGAGTCATATTGTGTCCTACAACCCCTTAGGACACCATATGAGCCCTAGCGACACAATTTGGTGTCTTAAGGGGTCCTATGGTGTCGTAAGGGGTCATATTGTGTCCTACGACCTCTTAGGACACCATATGAGCCCTAACAACACAATTTGGTGTCTTAAGGGGTCATATGGTGTCCTAAGGGGTCATATTATGTCCTATGACCCCTTAGGACATCATATGACCCCTTAAGGTACCAAATTGTGTTGTTATGGGTCATATGGTGTCCTAAGGGGTCATGGGATACCATATAACCCCTAAGGACAACATACGACCCTTTGTGACACCATATAGTGTCGTTAGGGGTCATATGGTGTGCTAAGAGGTCATATTGTGTCCTACGACCCCTTAGGACACCATATGACCCCTTATGACACCATATTGGGTCATTATGGGTCCTATGGTATCCTGAGGGGTCATATTGTGTCCTACGACACCTTAGGACACCATATGACCCCTTAAGACACCATATTGGGTCGTTATGGATCCTATGGTGTGCTAAGGGGTCATATTGTGTCCTATGACCCCTTAGGACACCATATGACCCCTTAAGACACCATATTGTGTCGTTATGGGTCATATGGTGTCCTAAGGGGTCATGGGACACCACATGACCCCTAAGGATAACATACAACCCCTTATGACACCATATGGTGTCATTAGGGGTCATATGGTGTCCTAAGGGGTCATATTGTGTCCTACAACCCCTTAGGACACCACATGACCCCTAAGGACAACATACGACTCCTTATGACACCATATGGTGTCGTTAGGGGTCATATGGTGTCCTAAGGGATCATATTATGTCCTACGACCCCTTAGGACACCACATGACCCCTTATGACATCATATTGGGTCGTTATGGGTCCTATGGTGTCCTAAAGGGTCATACTGTGTGCTACGACCCCTTAGGACACCATATGACCCCTTAAGACACCATATTGGGTTGTTATGGGTCCTATGGTGTCCTAAGGGGTCATACTATTTCCTATGACCCCTTAGGACACCATATGACCCCTTAAGACACAAAATTGTGTTGTTATGGGTCATATGGTGTTCTAAGGGGTCATGGAACACCATATGACCCCTAAGAACAACATACAACCCCATATGACACCATATGGTGTCATTAGGAATCATATGGTGTCCTAAGGGGTTATATTATGTCCTACGACCCCTTAAGACACCATACTGGGTCATGGACACCATATGAACCCTTATGACACCATACGACCCCTTATGACACCATACTGGGTCGTTATGGGTCCTATGGTATCCTAAGGGGTCATATTGTGTCCTACGACCCCTTAGGACACCATATGACCCCTTAAGACACCATATTGGGTCGTTATGGGTCCCATGGTGTCCTAAGGTTGTGTCCTACGACCCCTTAGGACACCATATGACCCCTTAAGACACCAAATTGTGTTGTTATGGGTCATATTGTGTCCTAATGGGTCATATTCTGTCATATGACTCCTTTAAGACACCATATGACCCCTTAGGACACAATATGACCCTTTACAACTCTATACGGTGTCGTTATGGGTCATATGACCCCTTATGACACCATATGGTGTTGTTAGAGGTCCTATGGTGTCATAAGGGGTCATATTATGTCCTACGACCCCTTAGGACACCGTATGACCCCTTAAGACACCATATTGTGTCTCTCTCCCTCTCCTTCTCTCTCTCTCTCTCTCTCTCTCTCTCTCTCCTTCTCTCTCTCATAATCTATCTCTCTCTCTCTCTCTCTCAAATATGAGATCAGATTTTATCGGATATCCGATTTCTGTCATTGCCATTAATGTGGCAACAGTAAAAAAAAAGGCGGCAATGGGAAAAAATTTTGGGACCACAAATTTATGTATTAAAATTGGATATCCGATTTTTGTAAATAAAAAAGAGCCTTGTGGGCCATTTTGTGGATTCCAACGGCCCACAGTCTGCATATTCTATTTTCTGTCAACGATCATGGGTTTTCAGATAGGTTGAGACAAATTTTTGCTTTTGAGAGATTCTTAAAGTCAAATCTTACATTTTCAATCATTTAGGAGCATCTTTGTGGAGGTAAATGGGGAGTAGTAGTCGTCGGAAGTCTAAACGCAAAAGAAAACTTTCAAATGACCAAATTGAAGTGTATAGAGAAAGAGATAGAGAAGGTCATAGGAGGAGAAGACAAGGTATGTTAAATATTGCTAATGTTACTTCAAGTGAAGATGAAATTGAATTTGAAAATGTGTCACAAGTTATTGAAAATGAAAATGTAGATTTTGAAAGTGAAAATTTTGAAAATGTTGAAAGTGACAATGAAAATGCTCAACATGTGGAAAATTTTGACATTGGAGGTGAACATGTGGAAAATTTTAACATTGGAGGTGAAAATGTAGAAAACTTTGACATTGAAGGTGGAATTGCTCAACCACATGAACAATATGTAACACCTAATTACTTTAGAATTGAAGACCCTCTCATGGATGAAATAAAAATTCCAAATCCAAGACCTTTAAGAACCCCAAAATAGTTACTTGAAATCGATGAGAATATTATTGTGAATCTTGAAGGCAAGAGGTCAACAAGAACCATTTGGTTGTGGGCTACACAACTTTTCGACCAAAATTTTAGCAATAAGACATTGACCGAGCAATGCCAACTCTTTGTTCAATTGCTAAAATGATAAAGATGAGAACATTTCTAAACAATTTGAGGATTTGTATGAACAAGAAGATGGAGAGAAATTCTATTATTGCCAAAAATCTATTTGACGCTCTCAATTCTATTGGAAAGAATACCAAAGAAAGAGATAAGAGATCCGCTCGAAGAGTGATTACAACCTCCTTAGTAAGCAATCAAATGAGGAAGGCTTGTCAAATGTGACAAACTTGTGTTGATTTTAACATAAACCATAAAACTTTGGATAGAACACTTGCACGAAGACAAAGACTTGAGGATCCACTTCAACAAGATACATGGGCTTTTGGTGGGAGACTTCCACGTGTTGATAGAAAGTTGACTGACAATGTGAAGGAGGAGATTCAACAATTTTGGCACTCTAATTATAGAGTGTCACCTAATGTAAATGATGTTTTAAAATTAAGAATCGGCAACCGAGATCGCACACCGCATCCCAAACATTTCTTGGAATCAAGCCAAACAATGTTGTACATAATGTTTTGTGAAGTACATCCAACTTTGCAAATATCACAAAGGGCCTTTGAATCTTTGAAGCCATTTTATTGTGTTCCTCTTAAGATTCATAATACTTGTTGTTGAAAGTACCATGTGGAGTTTTCAATGTACCATAAACTTTTATTTCATATTCGTTCTACGATGCATACTAATGAGATGTTGTAGGAGTGTGGTGCAATGCTATTTCCAAGATCATCAAGAGACTTGCAAGATCTATTTTTATGCCCTAGAGATGATGGCTGCTATTTCTATAGAAATGATTGTTTGAATGAGAAGTGCTCAGAATGTGGTGGGTTGTCAAAGTTTGTTTCATGTTTTCATGAGGGCAGTGAACACGAGTTTGGAAAGAATTATGTTGAGAAAAAAAGATATGAGACAATGAAATATAATTTGAAGAGTGGAGGTGAAGGTTCTAGATGCAAATTAGTCTCAAGAGAAGTGAGTATTGCTGATTTTATTTTGGATTTTAAGGAAAATCTTTTCTACAAGTATGCAAGGCACACCCATAGGTCTCAGTGGTTGGATCAATAGTTCAGGATGTGTAAGAACTCTTTCTTGATTGGAACTATTGTATCAGTGGTTGATTTTGTAGAGAACTATACATTGCAATTACAGAATGAGGTGCAGTCTCAGTACTACAATTCAATCCAGATTGCTATTTTTGTTCACATTACATATATACATGCTCCTGATAGTACAAAAGAGGAAAAGAAGATAATCATGGAGTATAGTTTTTTATATGAGTGATGATAGATCACACTCCTTCGAGTATGTGGAACATTCTTTCGAGATTTTTTTTGAGTTCTTGCATGAGAAAGATATTGTAGTTGATCAACATATCATATGGTCAGATAATTGTATGGGTCAATTCAAGAATGCCCGTATATTTTATTGGTTGAGTAGAATGCATTTAGAGAGGCGTATACCTCATATTTGGTGTTTTTTCGAGGCAAGGCATGGGAAGGGGGAGCATGATGAAGCAAGTGCATGTTTGAAGAGAGCTCTAGTTAAGGAGCAATTGAGGATTTCAGGTGCAAATTTCTTTGATGCACATTCTATTGTTGATTGGTGTAGTTCAACATTGTCACATGGAGGTTCTCTTGATTCAACAGTGACCGGATTCTTTTGGTTGGTTGAGGAGGGAACAATGGGAGATAGATTGGATTGTCAAACAATTAAAGATTCTTCAAAGATGCATTCATTTCTTAGCTCAGATGCAAGTATATGAACCATTTGGACACAAGCGTTGGCTTGTTTTTGTCAGAATTATGTTCGGTGTGATTGGGATCAGTGTGAGTCAAGTGAGTGGGTTGATACATGGGTTCCCCAATATCTAACTCTTTTATCTCAAACAATATCCTTGTCAAATGATGACATGGAAAGTTCACTTGAGTATGACCGTCTATCAGAGCTTGTAAAACCAGGACATGTTTTTGCAGTTGTTGCACCGCAAGAGAATGAAGAGAGATCAAAATATTGGTTGGCACGATGTGTATAGGGAAAACAAAAGCTAACACAACCAGTGACAGATGATGTCGAGTTCACATATCCTATAGGTTCAGTTGTTGTTGTGGGAACTTGGTTGCGAACATACATGGTTAGAAAGAATGGCATACCTACATTTGAAGACTATGAGAGACACAAAACCATTATAATGTATTCACACCTTATTATAGCTACAAATGTCAAGTTGTTGAAGCATAAAGCAAAACTGAAGACCAAAGAGCTATGGACAATGACTACTGCTGATCATGAAGCAATACTGGATACTCTTAAGTAAAGAGATGACCCTTCAGGCATACTTGAGTAGTAGGTCTTTAGCCTTATTTTTTTATCATGCATTTTAATTTCAAACAATGATCATTAAACCTTAACGTTCAAGTTTGTTACGTGTATATTAAGGATGTGTTCAAAATGCAGGTCTATTGATGAACGTTTGTTTTTGGCAACACGGTTTTTGCATGTACATAGGGGGTACACTCAATATAATTGGAAGGGACACATTTTTGCAACACAACTTATTATTACATTTGATGAGCTTTACAATTTTTGTTATTAGACAACACTATTTGCCAATTTTTGATGATATAATTATCACAAAACCTTTATGCTCATGCAGGTCTTTTTTGATGATATACAACAGTATCACATTATGAATTTTGCGTCAACATAGTGGGTTCTGTTGATATAATTTGAAGGGACACATTTTTATGGTATATAATCCCACCTTTTCATTTATTATCATGCATTTAAGTTGAAGTGATTATCATAAAGCCTTTATATTCATCCATGCATTTTATGTGTAGACTAACAATTCTTAAAAATACAGGTTCATGCTAGATCATTCACCATTGACAAGACCCTCTCTTGGTGATGGTACATATTCCTTTGTGCATTAATGAGATTAAATTTTGTGCATAAACACTAAGTCAAGTGAATGTATTGCTATTTAGAAATGACCATATCTACCATCGTCTTCAACCATGCAGACAAATGCAGTGAGAAGGGCTTTAATCAACATGCATCTTTCTTCAAAGTTATACTTGTATACTTTGCAAAGAAACTGGTAAGTTTCGTAATTATACAATCTTGTACGTCTTAAAACTGTTTCAAATGATCTATTTATAATTTGACAAAATAATTTGTATTAAGTGTTATAATTTGTTTCTTGTAGCACATTCATTCCGCATAAAAAGGTTACTTATTTTGGTCTTCATTTATATGCAAGCATTGTTGTACGTAAGCTTTTCTCTTAGGAGATGAGGATGTCTGATGCAGATGAAGTGGGATGTTGTATTTGTATATGGATGTGAATTGATGTAACTTTTCTATGATGGTATACAATGTCCATGAGTAAATTGGTTTAGTTATATTGATGATATACAATGTATCTGTACATGAGTACATTGGTGTAGTTGTATTGATAATGAGAAAAAATTATGTTTGCATATCCCTTCATGGATTTTACATGCAAGTGTATTGGTAATTATGTGTATACAATACATGGAAATATTAAGGATCATTATGTGTCTACAGTGTAATGCTTGTTTATCTATATTTTTCATTGAATGAGACTGACGATTTTTTTGCCAACTTTGTAAAAAATGCTGCCCTAATAAAACCTAAGGGAAACTTGAAAAACCGAGATAAGATTTTGTAGGGACCCCTCTCATGGACCCATAGGTTCAAACGGATCATTCACAGGTGCCACGAATTCTGAGTTAGGGCTCGTCAAAGTTTGACAATTTTTAGCACTTAGGGTGCTCAAGGGACAATGCCGGTAGGGTATGAACTTGAGTGTTTGATCGAGTGGGGGGGGGGGGGAATAGGAGCATGCATAGGGTAATAATTCCTAACTGGGCATTTTAGATCCGAAGGTTCGTTATCACGATGAGCAAAACAAGAAACTGGCCATGCGACAACATTCAATTGAATGAGACTAATGAATTTTTTGCCAACCAAAAAAATGCTGCCCTAATAAAACTGTAGGGGAAATTGAAAAACTGAGATAGGATTTTGTAGGGACCCCTCTCATGGACCCGTAGGTTCAAACGGATTGTTTGCAGGTGCCATAAATTTTGAGTTAGGGCCCGTCAAAGTTTGACAATTTTTAGCACTTAGAGTGCTCAAGGGATGACACCGGTAGGGTATGACCCTGAGAGTTCGACCGAGTGGGGGGGGGGGGGATAGGAGAATGCAAAGGGTTATAATGCCTAATTGGACATGTCAGAGTCGACGGTTCGTTATCACAATGAGCAGAACGAGAAATTGGCCATGCGACAACATTCGATTGAATGAGACTGACGATTTTTTTGCCAACCAAAAAAATGTTGCCCTAATAAAACCTAAGGGTAAATTGAAAAATCAAGATAGGATTTTGTAGGGACCCCTCCCATGGACCTGTAGGTTCAAACATATCATTTGCAGGTGCCACAAATTTTGAGTTAGGGCCCATCAAAGTTTGACAATGTTTAGCACTTAGGGTGCTCAAGACCCCGAGCGTTCGACCGAGTGGGGGGGGGGGCAAAATAGGAGCATGCATAGGGTAATAATGCCTAACTAGATATGTTGAAACTGATGGTTCATTATCATAATGAGAAGAACAAGAAATTGGCCACGTGACAACATTCGATTGAATGAGACTGACGATTTTTTTGCCAATCGAAAAAAATGCCACCCTAATAAAACCTAAGGGAAAATTGAAAAACGAGATAGGATTTTGTAGGGACCCCTCTCGTGGACCCATAGGTTCAAACAAATCATTCACAGGTGCCACAGATTCCGAGTTAGGGCCCATCAAAGTTTGAAATTTTTTAGCACTTAGGGTGCTCAAGGGACGACGCCGGTAGGGTATGACCCTGAGCATTCGACCGAGTGGGGTGGACGAATAGGAGAATGAATAGGGTAATAATTCCTAACTGGACATGTCAGAGCTGATGATTCCTTATCACGACGAGCAGAATGAGAAATTGGCCACGCGACAACATTCTATTGAATGAGACTTGTCGTGCCTGTGAAGTGCGATACCTACAACTGCAACAAAAAACACTCAATAGATCATTACATGCATGGTTAGAAAATAATAAGAAAACAAAGATTAACCATGACAAAGCGACCTATCACCTCCTAAGAGATGCGAGTATGGATTTGCTCTCAGATCTGGATAAGCAATCCCAGTGACTTGAGTACACCTAGACGAAGGATTTGAAATGATAATGATATGCAAAGATGAGATTGATTATGCTAGATTGATCCAAGAGACTAATTAAGCTAATGATATGCATGATTAATCTATGATAATGGTGTAATTAAGCTAGAAAAGAGTTTGATTAAGCTACATGATTCAACAATTATACTAGAAAATGATCAAATTAAGCTAATGTAACAGCCTATAACAATAATGCTCAAATGATATGCTTATAGTAACAATGCATAAGATGAAATGAGATGGGATTTGCCTATAATAAAAATGCATAAGATAAAATCAAATGGGATACTTATTGCTCCAAAATGGGGGATATTTATAGGATTTCCAAGGCGGGTGAGGTGGTAGGAATCAGCGGTCAAGATTGAGTCTGAAGATATCAAGGGTGAAATTGGAGGAGGTTGGAGAAGACGTTGGAGGAAAAGACACTTATCTCCATGGTGACAAGTGTCAAGGAGCCTTGCTCATAAAAGGGCAAGTGTCCAAGAGAGGAGACATGTGGCCAAAGTGCCATGTGTCTCAAGAAGAAAATATCCACACCATAGGAGGTTAGGATAAGGGGGTTAGAATGTGTAAGATAGGATAGGGTTAGTTAAACCCAAGGTTAGGTGGAGAGGGCTAGGTAAGAGGGATGGTTAGGTTAGGTGGTTAGAAGTTAGGAGGTATGCGGGTAATTTGAATTTAAAAATTCAAATAATAGGAAAAGACAAATTAATTCTCAACAACTCATAAATTGATTTGTTTTAATTAATTAGAGGATTAGAAGAATTGATTTAAATGGGGGGAAGATTAATTAATTTGAATTAATTAATCAAAGGGGACCATTGAAATGAACCTATTAGATAAATCCTTAGATTTATTAATAAGTAGATGAAAGGAAGAATTTAATCAAATTGCCTAATGTATTCAATTAAATTAGGAAGGGCGATTAATTAAATAATTGCTTATTTAATTAAATATCTCTAGACCATTTTAGGTGTATACATTTTGCCCCTCTTTGAAGCGAGGTGTGATGACACGTTGATTCAAATAATAATCTCATTTTGATGATGATATTAGTTCGATAGGATGCCCCAAACATTGATTGATAAATTGTGATACGATGATGCCCCCTCGGGAGATCAATTGAGATAATTGACCTTTGGAGTGTTTGGATGTTTGCGAAATTGATATCCCGATTAGAAATGATTTGATTTCTGCAACTGTGGTTGATGAAAATGTGAGTTCTATGATCACGGTGATGTGGTTTTTGATTATTGATAAAGCTTGATTGATTAGATTGATAAGATTGAGATTTAGTCTAGTTTCAGGAATGACACCTCATGTATAAGACAGATGATCAAAGCGTCTGGTTTCAGGAACGATATATCCTATATAAGACATGATTAGAATGTTTGGTTTCAGGAAAGATACATCCTATATAAGACATGATAGGATCGATTTAGATGCAATTGATTAATAGAATTGATAAGGTTGATTTGGTAAAGAACTGACAGTTTGTTGATATCAAGTTGCAAAAAGATTTAGTTATGCTGATGTTGGTTCAGTTGAGGGGAGAATATAAGATTTTTGCTGGTTGATAATATCTGGAGAGAGATGAGTCATCGTTCTGATTGCGTATACACTCATGATGATACCTTGTTGATTCTTGCGATAGATTTAACCTTGGATAAGATGAGCGTGCAGGATCCCATGCAAGAATGAAATGCAAGCTAAATGCAAATGCCAATGCAAAGCTATGACTGGACTAGTCATTGGGTTATTGCGTTTTGTCATCATTGAGATTTTTAAAATGTGGGAAGTGAGTGCAAACATTGATGGTATAATTAAACCATGATGACCTAAGCACGACTTTCTTGGATTTTGATATTGCAAGTTAGCACAAGCATCGAGGTATAATTGGACCGAGATGACTTGAGTGTTGCTTGCGTAAAACAGGCAGTATTAATCATTTCTATATGCAAATCGGAAATGTCTTCGATGATACTCCGATGATCATGTCTCGAGATAGATTTGCACATATTAATGATTAATTTAGAGACAGTAGACAAGAAAAATATCATGTTCCTTCCTTGTTCCTCTAGTTAGAGACATCCTGGAGTTACTCATAAATCAAGATATAAAAGTTGAACAAGCATGTTAAAATCATTATCCAAAAGATATCATCCATTAAAAATTGTGTGAATATGCTTAGACTAACTTTGTGATAGTTTGATGGTTGATAATTTGATCTCATGTTCAATTTTGGATGTGTCTTAGTTTTCACTTGACAAGGGTTGCCTGACTATTGTTCTACCTGTTTGATTAAGCTCAAAATTAAAAAAAATTGCCCCCAGCTAGGTTCAGGATTTTGCCCCAAGCCTAGAAACAATTCATTATGATATACCCAATGATCCAAACCATGGCGAGGAGCCACTTGGGATGCCTGTGTATGTACAAGGCTTTATTATGAATATGAACAACACTGAATGAATGCAAGTGAAAGGATGCATGAACTAATAGATAGAAGAACTAGCGAACAGATAGCACCTGTTTGCCAGGTTTTCACCATTTGTTTTTATTGCACTTTTTCTCATATTTGATTTTTTTTTTTCTTCTTTGTCACTTTTTTTTGTATTTTCTTCTTTTTTCACTGTTTTTGGATTTTTCTACTTTTTCACCGTTTTTTGGATTTTTCTGCTTTTTCAGTATTTTTGGATTTTTCTGCTTTTACACTCTTTTTGGATTTTTCTGCTTTTTTAGACATAAAATTTCTTCAGATACATGCTATTGATGGGTTCATCGAGTTGATCTTCGTCTTGTGTTGATAGCTGATATGCTCCTGACCCAAATACTGCTGTGATCACAAATGGACTTAACCAGTTTGGTTCAAACTTTCCTTTCTTTTCTTGATATGCCTGGTTGCGTGGAGTTTCCTTTAGTACTAGTTCCCCGACTTGAAAGACTCGTGGTTTGACCCTATGATTATAACTGTGACACATTCTTTGCTGATATACCTTTAAATGATCAAAAGAATTTTGTCTTCGTTCATGGATCAATTCTAACTCCTGCAATCTAGATACTCGTTGTTCTTCATCTAGGATAAGACCTTTTAATGATACTCATAGAGAAGGTATCTCTACTTCTATTGGCAGTATTACTTCTTATCCATATACAAGAGAGAAAGGTGTGGCACCTGTTGGTGTGCGGATACTAGTACAATAGGCCCATAGAGTAGGGTTCAATTGAATATGCCAATCTCTGCCAACATCATTCACTGTCTTTTTGAGGATTTTCAGAATAGTTTTGTTTGATGCTTCTGCTTACCAATTCCCTTGGGGATAGTAGGGTGTGGAAAATCTGTGTTGGATCTTGAATTTATCACATATCTCTTGTACATCCCGATTCTTGAATGATCGCCCATTATCAGTGATAATGGTCATGGGTATTCCATAGCGACAGATGATGTAGTTCAAGATAAATGCAACAATAGTTTTTCCTGTGATATTTGTGAGAGGAACTACCTCAATCCATTTTGTGAAATATTCTATAGCTATGAGGATGAATTTGTGAGCATTAGATGAAGAAGGATTTATCTTTCCTACTAGATCAAGACCCCATTGATAGAAAGGCCAAGATGTTGCCAAAGCATGAAGTTCTTGTGTTGGTGCATGAATCAAATTCCCATGGATCTGACATTGTTTGCATGTTCTAGCTATTTGAAAAGAATCTCGTTCCATAGTTGGCCAATAATAGCCCAAGTGTATGAGTTTTTTCGAAAGGGTAAGACCACTTGAATGAGTGCCACAAATGCCATTATGGACTTCATGTAAGGCCTTCTCAAATTCTTCTTATTCGAGACATCTTAAAAGAGTACCGTCTAAACCTCGTTTAAACAAGGTATCTACAATGAGAGTATAATGGGAGGATTGGCGAATAAAGTTTTCCATTTGATTTTTCGATAAGTCAAGAGGAAGAATATTATCTTTTAGGTATGTATAAGTTTGTCTATAGCAGGAGGAATCATTCCCAACAAGGTGACCGATAGTTTGGGAATTAAGACAAATATGAGCATGGTAAAACAAATTTTCTACCAAGAATTCATAATGCTATTGATTTCCCTGTGTCTGAAGGAGAGAAGCAAGTGTAGCCATGGCATCTGCTACTTTGTTGTCATTCCTCAAAATTTGCTGAAAATTTATTTCTACAAAGTATTTCTTTATATCATCAATCATCCTTTTATAAGGCATTAACTTTTCGTCCTTTGTTTGATAATAGTCATTAATTTGATTGATGACAAGCTGAGAGTCTCCAAAGACTTGAAGTTGTGTAATGTTTCATTATATAGCCATTTTGATGCATGTAACCAAAGCTTCATATTCTTCTGTATTGTTGGTGCATGGAAAGATTAATTTGTATGCTTTTGGAATTGTATGACCTTGTAGTGTGATGAATAGAATACCTTCTCCTAATCCATGTTGTGTTCCATTATTGATGCCTGCTCCTGGACTGATATTCAGGTGATGTATTATAAGATATGGATCAAACCCTGGAATGTCTGCATATGACCAGGTAAAATTGATTTGCCATCTTTTGAAGGGTTCAAAATATTTTCACACTTTATGTTCTGATAGAGAAGTTGCTGGATATAGATTAGTTGTGTCGATGGTAACTCCCTTTGTTGGTTCTATTAGGATATATGATCTTTCTTGATAGTATTCAAGTAAAGTGTCAAATCTCCCATCTTTTAGCGCCTCGAGGAGGTTTTCATCGTTAGATGCATCCTTTCTTTTTACATTTTCTTGATCTAATGTTGCCAAGAAATGGTTTTCAGCATTAGACCTGATATTGTTTTCTTTATTTTCCTTTTTGCAACTAGGATATTTGGCACCCACTTGACTGGAAGATGCATTGCTGATATTCCTAGTGAAAGTTGTTACGGGTTCAATTGCATTAAAATATACAGATATAGCATGGTCATTCGGAAAGGTATCAATGGCAGTATGTCCTTCATTTTCCCGGTCCATAGGTTTAGGAGGGATTAAGGATAAAGGATCTTCATGTCGAGATGTTTCAAAGATATTAGGGGTCATGATAGAGATGTCAAAGCTTTCAATATGTATTTCCATGTCTAGAATGATACTCTCGTCAGAATGACCTTGCATAAGGAGTTCCTGATCATCCTCGATTAAGTCCAAGTCAGTCGGATGTGATTCTAATTCAAGTAAACTTGTTCCTAACATTTGTCCTGCATATGCATGAACTAGATCAACATCTACATCTATTTCTGCCCTTTCAATTTGAAGTTGCTCTTGTTTGTTTTTCCATGATAGCAAATATTCTCCATTCCCTTGATCTTTTAGTTGCATTTGTTTTTGCATGTTTGACAAAATTGATGCAAATGATTGTTCTTTGGATTGTGTGTTTGAAGATGTTTCCTGTTTGTTATAAAACAATGACCTCTTGAGCTGGTTTTAGATTACTACAACACTGCAATGGATGAGTCTGCTGAGATTGTGATTTCCTATCCATTATATGGAAATTTCATGCACTGATGACATGTTGATAGAATAGCCTGTATGTCATGTATCCATGCTCTTCCCAAGAGTATGTTGTATGGTAAGTCCAAGTCAAAAACTTGGCATGCTGTGTCTTTCTGCAAAGGTCCCACTCTGATGGGTAACATCACAATTCCTTTAGAGGAATTCTCTTCTTCATCACAGGTTTTTAATGTGATCTTTTTCTGGGGATCAACTGCATTTTCTGAATAACCCAGAGCACGGACAAGACTCAATGAGAAAATGTTTAAGCCAACTCTCTCATCTATTAGGACATGTTTAACAAGCATTCTATGAATGAGGACTTCAGTTTGCAAGGGTGCATTATGGGGATGTTGCAAGGAATCAATGCTTAGATATGAAGGAGATGGGCTTTGAATAGGATCCTCTGAAATAGGTTTAACGGGTATATTGTTTGGTGAGGACGCTATGAAAGATTCTTGCAATTTTTCAAGAGGTGTAGGAAGAGATGCCTTTGGAGAGTCAATTTTCTTATGGGGGAATGAACCTTTGCTAGACATAGGTGCATGATTTTGATCTTCCTCAATAAAATCCTTTAGGGATCTCTTTAAGAGTTGCATAAAAGAGCCACCTTTCTTTGGAGATGTATTTGAATCCTTGTTGGGTTTTGACATAGTTGGATTTTTATTTTGGACTTGTTTGATTGCTCTAATATGTTGGCTTGTTATGTCTTCTTCTTGTATTTTTCTTTGGTATTCCATGTTGCTACGATCTTCAATTATTTTATATATGTCTATTTATGTCTCTGTGATCTTTCATCTCTGAGCCCTAGTTAAAATGGGCATACATGTGTGTTAGATATTGCACTAGGATTTGATTGTCCAAAAGTTGTTTCGACAAGTGATCAATTGTCAATGTAAATGTGATAGAGTGATAAGACACGTAAAGATGATTCAAGTGTTTAAAAGTTTGCAAGTTTTTTGATCTTTAGTTTTGGAGTGTAATGATGATGATTTTGATAAAAACCAATTCCAATAGGAACGATATATCCTACGATGTGGGACAAGGTTGTCCTAACCAAACATTGTAGTTTTGTGGTAGAGGATGATAGATCCTGATGAGAAACTATGTTTTGAGTGATCGGTTTATTAAAGAGGGTGATGATGTACTTTGAGATGTTTAGATCTTGAACTTGTTGAATGTGAATACTTGAAAATCTTGAGGTGTCTATTTCTAGCATCTAATTTGATAGATGATAACTTGACCAAGCTAACCAAGAAGACAATCCAAGCATAAAATGATAGATGACAGGTGTTTATGCTCACTATAAACTGACCAAGCAAATATGATAGTACTGAAAAAGATGTGCAAGAAGACAACTCTGGACCAACAAAGACAAAAATTCATACGACAGTTTAAGCAGCTTCAGACGACAATACATATAGGTCCATACGACAAATCAAGAATCTCATATGACAAAGCATAAGCTCGTATGAAAATTCCCACTGAGCAAAATGATAAACCAGAGGCCTTGCATGACAAAAATTTCTAAACCATACGACAAACAAGAAAGATTGTACGACAAAACTTGCTAAACCATACGACAAACAAGAAGGCTCGTATGACAAAACACAAGCTCATACGACTCAAGATAGAACATAGGTAAAAAATGTTGTTTGGACAAATTTTTGATCATTGAAGTTTGATGCTTTGCTTCTGTTTTCCAGTTTTAGATGTCCGATTTTCTATTTTAGGGATGAAGACACAACAAACACGTGATATGATAAGTGACCTCAAGCACATTATGCTACCTAAGGAAGTTGGCTGAGAGAGAGAACCTTTGCTTGCAAACTTAGGTACACACCCAATAGCTAATTAGAATACAACCGCTGAGTCTCACATAATGGATTCTCAATATCGTATTATCTGACTCCAAACACTAATGGGGGCACGATATGGCAAGTGTCTTGGGAGAGTTACTATCTCTCTTGCACACATATTATCCCCCTTTCGGAGGTGAATCAGGTAGCTTCTAATTTAATTGGAACTAGTAAGGGATCCGTTCAGCGCATAAGGGTTTAAACTCAATTAAGAGGTCTCCCAACCTTGAAAACAAAGAATCGATATACCCGAAGGTACGAAGGAGAGCTATTTCTGAGCACTACCATTGACTTGATTTTCATCAAATCATATTTATTTTATAGTGGTTTGGAGTACTTGGCATTAGCCGTTCCCACTTGGGTCGTTCCCCTCTCACCTACCTTAATGGTTTAGAGTTATTAGCTCCTCGGGAGGGTAGGCTCGCTAAAGATATGCACTAATGAAAACAAAGGATGAGTCTAGCTTTCTGATCACCTAAGAAAGGTGAGAGCATACTTGCCTATCATCAAAACACATGATACATGATTGTTCATTCCCATTAGCAAAAACAAGTGTGCCTAGAAAATTTAAAGAAGACATAAAGTTTGGTTGAGTCCTCCTAGGCAACCTGCAAAATACATACATTAGTAGTCATGATGTGTTTTGGTGAAATGAAGCTTTGACAAGCATAATCTTCAACAATCATCCTGCAAAAACCAATTAGGCTGCCGAAAAACTCACAAACAAACCAGGGTTAGCATTAGTAATAATCAAATTGAAGCATGAAAACCCTAAAATGGAATCTGCTTTGAAAACACAGAAGAAAATTTTTGTACGACACTATTTACTTGATCATACAAGTATCCTTCTGTGACCGTATGAGTGCAAAATGGAGCTTGTATGACAATTTAGTATCCTTAAAAGCTCGTACGAGTAAGAAAGAATTCTCGTCTAGGTGCACAAAGGAGCTCGTACGATGCTAAAAGGGAACTCGTACAAGATTCTGATTCAGACCCAGCCAGAAATGAAGATTTGATGATGCTTGAGAGGCCAAAAATAAGATTTTCGGCCCCATGGTGGGCGCCAAAATGTCGATCTTGTGAAGTGTGATACCTGCAACTGCAACACAAAACACTCAATATATCATTACAAGCATAGTTAGCAAATAATAAGCAAACAAAGATGAACCATGACAAAGAAACCTATCGCCTCCTAAGAGATGCGAGTATGCATTTGCTCTCAGATATGGATAAAAAATCCTAGTGACTTGACTCCACCTAGACGGAGGATTTGAAATGATAATGATATGCAAAGATGAGATTGATTACGCTAGATTGATCCAAGAGACAAATTAAGCTAATGATATGCATGATTAAGCTATGATGATGATGCAATTAAGCTAGAAAAGAGATTGAATAAGCTACATGATTCAACAATAATGCTCATATGATATGCCTAGAGTAACAATGCATAAGATGAAATGAGATGGGATCTACTTATAATAACAATGCATAAGATGAAATCAGATAGGATACTTATTGCTCCAAAATGGGGGATATTTATAGGATTTCCAAGGCTAGGGGTGAGGTGGCAGGAATCAACGGTCAAGAATGAGTCTGAAGATATCAAGGGTGAAATTGGAGGAGGTTGGAGAAGAGGTTGGAGGAAGAGACACTTGTCATCTCCGTGGTGACAAGTGTCAAGGAACCTTGCTCATAAAAGGGCAAGTATCTGAGAGAGGAGACATGTGGCCAAAGTGCCATGTGTCTCAAGAAGAAAATATCCACACCATAGGAGGTTAGGATAAGGGGGTTAGAATGTGCAAGATAGGATAGGGTTAGTTAAACCCAAGGTTAGGTGGAATGAGTTAGCTTAGAGGGATGGTAAGGTTAGGTGGTTAGAAGTTAGGAGGTATGTGGGTAATTTGAATTTAAAAATTCAAATAATAGGAAAAGACCAATTAATTCTCAACAACTCATAAATTGATTTATTTTAATCAATTAGAGGATTAGAGGAATTGATTTAAATAGGGGGAAGATTAATTAATTTGAATTAATTAATCAAAGGGGGCCATTGAAATGAACCTATTAAATAAATCCTTAGATTTATTAATATGTAGATGAAAGGGAGAATTTAATCAAATTTCCTAATGAATTAAATTAAATTAGGAAGGGGGATTAATTAAATAATTTCTTATTTAATTAAATATCTTCAGACCATTTTTAGGTGTATACAAGACTGACGATTTTTTTGGCAACCAAAAAAATGCTGCCCTAATAAAACCGTAGGGAAACTTGAAAAATCGAGATAGGCTTTTGTAGGGATCCCTCTCGTGGACCCGTAGGTTCAAACAGATTGTTCACAGGTGCCATGAATTCTGAGTTAGGGCCCGCCAAAGTTTGACAATTTTTAGCACTTAGGGTGCTCAAGGGACCGTTCGTAGGTGCCGGTAGGGTATGACCCCGAGCGTTCGACCGAGTGGGGGGCCAAAATAGGAGCGTGCATAGGGTAATAATAAATTGTATCAAGTATTGTTCATTAAATGAATTGTATTGTTCATTATACAAACAACACTTACGATGAAATGAAATGAATTGTATTGTTCATTAAATAACCATTATTAACCGTTGTTAATTATTGGAATGAAGATTAACAATTTACATGATAACACCATGCACAAATGAGAAACAATTTATATGATCAAATATCAACTTCTATATATATGAAAATGTCAAATGATTAGAAATGTATGTCCATACACAAATATGGCATAAACGCCAACTCAAACAAAATGTATGTCTATATACGTGAATGTATGTCCATATACAAAATATACATTCCAACTAGACATGTAAGCATCCTGAAACTATCTATAACATCCTAAGCTGTTGATGGATCATCAAAATCGATCCTCTTCACAACACTGCTCAGCTCTGAAGGATCCTACACAAGAAAAAAATAACCACTATTAATATTAGTTATATTATATAACTCACATTTGAAAAGTTAACACAAAAATGAACTATAATTGAACTATTCTTTTTTACCTCATCTCCACGTTTTCTCTTCGACTTTGCAGGACTCTTGATGTATGTCTTCGGTAGAGGAGGTATGTTTTTAATATTTTCATACATAACCTACATATGTTCACAAGCATGACATTGATACAAGTTAGCATATAATTGTAACTGATAATAACAAATTATATCTACTAAACACAAAATAAAATAAACACACATGTACTTGAGGCATCTCTTCTTCTTCTTCATCTTCAGGTATACTGGGTGTAGTCAACAAGGATGTGAAGCCAAGAATTCTTTGTACATATACACAACAAGTATATGAAACTATCAATCTATGTCTAGACGTGTATAATCACTATAAGTTATTTAAACTATTCATTCAATCATATTTGCATTCAATTGCCTTTCCCTTGTCTCCCACTGCACTACCAGATCCTAAATCACACTACCCCACACTCGTGTTGCTTGTGCCCTACAAGAGTAAAATAAGATATACATGCAAGTTACTACATAATCTAATTAATACCAATATAAATGATGAGCATGTATGTACAATAAAATACAAACGACTAGGTGCAATAATATATGTACCATCAAGCTATCAAGGCCAAATGAAATGGCTGTATACACCTAAAAATGGTCTGAAGATAGTTAATTAAATACACAGTTATTTGATTAATTCCCCTTCCCAATTAATTGAATTCACAAGCAATTTAATTAATTTCTCTATTCATCTACTGGTCAATAAATCTAAATGATTTATTTATATAGTTCATCTCACATCCCCTTTTGATTAATTAATTCTAAATTAATTAATGTCTCCCCATATTAATCAATTCTTCTAATCCTTAATTAAGATTAACAATCTCAAGTTTGTTGAGATTAATTACCATTTTCCAATTATTTGAATTTCTAAATTCAAATGAGCACATGGCTCCTAGCTTTAACCACCTAACCTAACCATCCCCTAACTTAACCCATTCAATCTAATCTTGGGTCTAACTAACCCTATCCTATCTTGCACATTCTAACCTCCTTATCCTAACCTCCCATGGTGTGGATATTCTCTCCTTGAGACACATGGCACTTTTTCCACATGTCTCCTCCCTTGGACACTTGCCCTCTCATGAGCAAGGCTCCTTGACACTTGTCACCATAGAGATGATAAGTGTCCCTTCCTCCAACCTCTTCTCCAACTTCCTCAATCTTGGCCCTTGATATCTTCAGATCAATTCTGGACCGTTGATTCCTGCCACCTTAGATTTGGCCTTGGAATTTCTATAAATATCCCTCATTTTGGAGCAATATGGATCCCATCTCATATCAATTTAGGCATCAAAACTATAGGCAATTTGCATTTCAATTATCTAGTAATTAGATTTTGGATTAATCATAGCATGTTAATCTAGTTTCTTAAATCATGCATTTCATATCATCTCCATAGTCAATCATGATCAAATAGCTACTCAACTCTTGATTTGTCACTTTGGAGGTCATTGCTCCGCTGAGAGCCCATCAATCCAACACCTTCAAGGTCTTCAAGAATAGAGGAAAATGGGACATTTCAAGGAAGGCTTGTGGTTTGCATTTCTAATCTAGTTTTGAAATTAAGCTTTTCAATTACATTTTATTGTCTCATTATATGTGTATGCCTCTTATACTAACAATATTTTTAGCATCACAATGGCCGTCAAGGTGCCCTCCTGAATCTGTGTCAACTCCTCGGTCATCAACTTTTAAATAGACCATGTAAATAAAAATTAATACTTAATATTATCTAGATTATAAATATTTATTTAAAATATAGCATGAACTATGAAAATACAAATCTTACCACTACATCATCAATGTATGATGATGGTGCCTCCTTGCCTCTAGCATGCAAGGACTCCCCAAGGTATCCTCAAGTCTGTGTCATAACATCTGGTGCATCATGCATCTCATGCAACTCATAATCTACACTATTCACAAGAGGATCAACAGGCTGTCCAACTGGACCCAAGCATACGTGCCCACACATGACACAACTATGGGGCACGCAAATGTGTGGAGCAGAGGATGACGTGTCAATGCCATCGGATGTACCGCTACCATCAAAAGTAAGCTGAGCTACTAAACCAACTTGAGAAACCAAAAGGCTACTCAAAGAGTGAATAATCGATATGGTCCATGATGTTGCCTCACAAATGATATCTGGATACTGCACCAGAGGTGGGGGATCAATAGGAGGAGGGGGGACATATGGGCCCTGGACTACTTTGACTGCCCTAGGTCTATTTTGGGGCATACCTAAACCCACACCCTGGAAAGGTTGGATGTCAAAGTAGTTCACATGTTTTCCTAAAATAAACTCAGCATACAATTTTTTTATGAAGTAGAAGGGGACATCAAGATTGGTGTTTGGTGGTTTGTCGAAAACCATCCACCAACGATCCCAAATTTTTTTCACAATACTATCATTTGTGCACAATTTAATAGAAAGTTTTATTTTTTGGGGGGTCTACGGTTTGACCAGTGTGGGGATTCACAAACAATGAGGTGATATCGACTTTGAATATCTTGAGATGCTCGACCTCCTTATAGGACAAGCCATCTGCATATTGTTCCCTCATAGAATCTCGCCACAAAAGGGCGAAATTGTTCTCCTCAATCATGGTTTCCATACTCTTTATGATCGATGTGAGAGGATCAAACATTGGGTTTATGCGAGGGATCCTACGATATATATCTGCAATCCCCCTCAATTCATTCAAATTTTGTGCAATTAAATCCTGAATTGAGGGGGGGTTTGGCAAAGGAGGGTTTGGTTGTTGCGGTTGTGGTTGATCAATGTTTTCACTGTTATCCCTCATTTTAAACCTAATTGAATGTAAACAATTGAATTTAGTTAACAAATTTAAACAATTTTGTATTTGATTTAAAAAAACCTAGTTTTAATGAAAAAAACCATATTTTCAATGAAAAAACAAATAAACATTAAAAAAAATACAAAAATTGAATGAAAATGATTGAAAACAATATAAATCTTACCTTTCAATGTATTTTATAGCAATTTTTGGGCGAAAAACCGGATATCGGATTTCCAAAAATCACACAGCCCTTGGGTTAAAAATAACTCACGGGCTGTCACAGTCAAAATATATTGTCTTGGAAAATCGGATATTCGATTTTATCAAATATCCGATTTTTTATGCTTAAATTATTTTAAAATAAAATTATATTATATAATACTTATTATGTAATAATATAATAATATAATAATATATTATATATTATATAATATATAATATAATATAATAATATATTATATAATATGTATTATATATAATATAATATAATATAATATAATATTATATTATATTATATTATATATAATAATATATTATATAATACATATTATATAATATATTATTATATTATAATATAATATTATATAATATATATAATATAATATATTATTATATTATATAATTATATACTATATTATATAAAATAATATAATATTATATTATATTATATTATATTATATTATATTATATTATATTATATTATATTATATTATATTATATTATATAATATTATATTATATTATATTATATAATATTATATTATATTATATTATATTATATAATATTATATTATGTTATATAATATAATATTAAATAATATAATATAATATAATATAATATAATATAATATAATATAATATAATATAATATAATATAATATAATATTATGTTATATAATATAATAATATAATATTATATTATATAATATATTATTATATAATATAATATAATATTATAATATATAATATAATATTATATAATATAATAATATAATATTATATTATATAATTTATTTTTTAATTTAAAATTAGAAATAAAAATCGGATATCCATGCCAAGGTGTACTGACACCCAGGCCAAGCAAAAAGTCAACACGGATTGTTCGCCTTTTTAGGCGAGTGGAGGAGGCTATTTTTTTCACATCGCCACTTTTTGGCCCCCCATGATCCTGCACTAACCCACTTAGGCAAGAAGGTTTGAGGTCCTATGCAAACCGGAACCTCATTGGCAAATAAGAAAAGAGGCTTGATGGAAGTAATGCAAACCAGTAGCAAAGGATGAACTAGTAGTGAAGAGCGCAGTGGTATACCGGTAGGCCAGTGAAGCAGAAGAAAGATAGGTGGTCACTGTAAATCTTGGAGCGGTGATCGGTAACAAAGTTGCAATGGAAAAAGGTGAGTTGGTTAGTTTGTGATAATGCCAAACTAAAGGTTAGTGAAGTCACCTCAGTCATCATGCAGTGAAGCCATGATTTTTGTGGATTTTCTGGGTCACATTTAAAAGACAAAACACGACCCAAAGATTGGTGCAATTATGAGTTGCAGAGGCAGATAAGGATGAGTTGTTGGCGAGATTGATGGAGAGTGCACAGAGGAAGTGTAGGAAGATTTAGAAAGATTTGAATTTTAAATCTATCAAGTGTTAGGTGTAAATTGATTGAGGAATCAACGGATATGAGTTAGCCAAATATGGTATACAGGTTTTTGGTGAAAACCAAAAAAATTGATCGAAAAAATTTGCAAAGTGCAAATCCTGTGAGAGGCGATCCAACGTGCAAAGTGAAGAGTGGGGAAGTGCTAAGTGATTTAGCATAGTAGTGTGTGTGTGTGTGTGTGTGTGTGTGTGTGTGTGTGTGTGTGTGTGTGTGTGTGTGTGTGTGTGTGTGTGAAGTAGACCGACAGAGTGCAAAGCCGAGGGTATGAGCAGAGAATCGGTGTAGTGAAGAGTAGACAAAGTAAGAGATTCATCATCATCTAATCAAGCTATCAGTAGCTATTCTAGCAGATCAACTTCCTGTTGCTTTCTAACCATTGCAACTCAAAATCCCTTAACCAGGTGGACTATAATAGGTCCTGTTGTTTAAATCCCTTAATCGAGTGTCATCTTGATTGATGATTTAAGTCATTTAATCAGGATACCTTTAATAGGGTAAAGGATTTAAAATTCCTAGATTCAAATCCCTTAACTGGGTGGCACTTGACAGTGTCTCTATAAATCTCCTAATAGGGATGGCTCCTTATAGGGCATGCTTCAGAAGAGTACAAATTTTGTGAGCATAAAATCACATCGTGGTTTTCTCCCATTTGTGTTTCCACGAGATAATTCTTGGTGTTATTGTGTATCTTTTCATGCATGCATGTTTTCTTGCAATAACTGTTTGTATTGATGAATATTAAGTTAGTGCAGACTTGAGTAAAAGGGTTTTAATTCTGTAAGGTAGGTGACTGATTCACCCCCCCCTCTTAGTCACCGATAGGGACCAATAATTGGTATCAGAGCACAGGTTCCTCAGTTTCAGAAGATCTTGACAACTTAAGGAAAGATCCAAGATGATGCGAAAGGAGGGCCCTAAGTTCTCTAAAGATAATTACAGTTTATAGTGTGGTAGAATGAATCTCTACCTAAAAACCCTAGGAGATCAATACTAGAATCGTGTAAGCATAGAGTACAATGAACCTACAAGGGTGCTCACTGCAGATCAGATCAAAGAAAGGCAAGACAACATTGCAAATATGGCTGTGATCACTACAACTCTATCTAATAATGAGTATGTTGAGGTTCAAGATCTGAAAACAACCTATGAGATGTGAAATAAGCTAAAGACTATTTATGGAGGAGATCCTCATGTACAAAAGGCCAAGGTGGACAACTTAAGAGGCAAATTTGATGAGATGAAGATGCAAGAAGGAGAAAATATAGAACAGTACAATACAAGAATAAAGGATGTGGTAAATTCCATCAGAAGTGTTGGAGGGAAGCTTGAAGAAGAAGATGTGGTCAGCAAAATCTTGAGAACCTTGCTACCACAATATGCCACAAGGGTTTCTACAATTCAGGATCTCATATCTTTGGGAACAGTGAGTGTTTCATTTGACTCATTGATCGGTAAGTTAACTGCCTTTGAACTAAGCAACTATCATAATAGTATGCCAAAGATTGATGCTGCCTTCAAAGATTCCATGATGTCTGCATCAACAAGGATAAGAAAAGAAACCAGAAACAATTCTACTACAAGAACCGGTCATTCTCATGAATGTGACAACCTGTTATCTGAAGAACATGAACAAGATGAGATAGAAGCTCTATTAGCAAGAAGGCTGGCAAGAGGAAAAGGAAAGTATAAAGGTAAGCTCCCCTTGAAGTGTTTCTCTTGCAATAGAATAGGTCATATTGCATCCAGATGTCCTGACAATGATAGGAAGGATAACTTTAGAAGCTACAAAGACAAGAGCAAGAAGGAGTGCTATCTTGCAGAAGAAGGAGTTACCGATGAAGAATCAAAAGGATCTGATGGAGATGGAATTGCATTTGTAGTGATAAAGGAAGATAACATCTAGGAAAGTGATATGGCACTGATCTCTAGTTCAGACCAGTGTGGAGACTGGGTAATTAACAATGGTTGCACTCACCACATGACCGGTGACAAAAATAAATTCCTCAACATGGAAGACTGTGATGGAGGATTGGTAAGATTTCACAACAATTCTCCTTGTGCAGTAAAAGGTAAGGGATCTATAGCCCTAAATGATAAAACCAATTGTGATGATGTTTACTAGGTAGAAGGGCTAAAGTATAGTCTGTTAAGTGTTGCACAACTTAACAATAAGGGTTACCGATTATAATTCAATGAAGGAATATGCAAAATAAATGATAAATCAAGAAGTTTGATTGCTACCGGTAAACAAAATAGAGGCAATCTGTTCTACCTAAACACCACTATAGGTAGTTGTCTAATGGAAAATGTAGAAGGCAGTTGGCTGTGGCACAAAATACTGTGGCATGTTAATTTTGATAGCATAGAAAAAGTCAGTAAAATGAAGTCTGTCAGAGGTATGCCTGATATTATGAAACCTGAAAAAGCTATGTGTAAAGAATGCCAACTAGGAAAGTTGACTGGATCTAGTTTCAATAGTAAATCTTATTCATTTGAGAATGTGCTGGACTAGGTTCATACAGACTTGTGTGGTCCTATGAGGACCAAGAGTTTCTATGGGGACTGGTATTTCATGTTGTTTGTAGATGACTTCTCAAGAATGATGTGGGCTGTATTCTTGAAAGAGAAGTTTGAAGCCTTTCACATGTTCAAAGTCTTCAAGGCTCGAGTGGAGAGAGGAATCAGTAAATGTCTAAAATGTTTGAGATCAGATAGAGGAGGAGAGTTCACCTCTCAAAAGTTCATAAATTACTGTGAAGAACATGGGATTATGAGACAGATGTCTGCACCCAGAACACCTCAGTGGAATGAGGTTGTTGAAAGAAGGAACAAAACTCTAATTGATTGTGCGAGGACTCTAATGATACAGAAGGATATTCCACATATCTTCAGGAGAGAAGCAGTAAGCACTGCTATGTATACCTTGAACCGAATACAGGTGAAGAAAGGGACAAATAAAACTCCCTATGAATTATGGTGTGGATACTCACCCAATGTGAGCTATTTCAAAGTATTTGGAAGCAGGTTATATATTAAGAGGGATCAGAACTTTGGAAAGTTTGATCCCAAGAGTGATGAAGGAACCTTCTTAGGTTACTCCACATAGAGTAAAGCATATCGATGTTTGAACAACAAGATCGGTAAGATTGTGGAGAGTGCTAATATCAGAATAGATGAGTTCTCTGAGAAAAATGAACAAGATAGCAAGAGTGAACCAAAGGATTATCAAGGATTCAAGTACACTGTCCCAGTCGAACTTGCTGAAGAGAATCCTATTGTAGCGGCAAATGAGGAAGCATGTGAAGTAGAACCTACACAACCGGTAGAAGAAGCTCCAAGAAACGAACTGGTACTAGCAAGGTATGTCAGAAACAATCACTCTGCTGATAATATTATTGGTGACAAAGATGTTGGAGTATTGGCTAGAAGAAGAGCAAGAGAGAATACCTGTCTGCTCTCCAAAATTGAGCCCAAAACAGCAAAGAAGGCCCTAAAAGATGAAGACAAGATCAAAGCCATGGAGGAAAAACTTGAGTAGATTGAGAAAAATGAAACTTGGACGAAAATGTGATAGGCACCGAATGGGTGTTTAGAAACCAAATGGATGAAACCGGTCAAGTAGTAAGTAACAAAGCAAGGTTAGTCTGCAAAGGGTATGCATAGGAAGAAGGTTTGGATTATGGAGAGACCTTTGCACCGATGGCCAGATTGGAAGAGGTCTGAATCCTTCTTTCTTATGCTGCTTACAAGAAGTTCAAAGTTTACCAAATGGATGTCAAATCGACATTCTTGAATTGTGTTCTACAAGAAGAAGTGTACATAGAGCAACCGGAAGGGTTTGCTTCAGAAGATGGAAAAGATATGGTGCGTAAACTGAAGAAGGCTCTGTATGGAATTAAGCAAGCACCAAGAGCCTGGTATGAGAGGCTGTACTCATACCTACTAAGTATAGGATTCATAAGAACCAATGACAACAATAACTTGTACCTAAAAATTGGAGAAGATGGAAAACATTTGATTGCAGAGATTTTTGTAGATGACATCATCTTTGGAGGAGATGATGAAATGAGCAAAGGTTTTGCAGAAGAGATGAAGAAGGAATTTGAAATGTCCATGATCGGTGAAATAAAATTCTTCATCGACCTGCAAGTATCTCAGCTAAAGAATGGTATTTTAATTAGCCAAACCAAATACATAAGGGAAATATTGAAGACCTTTGGAATGGAAGATTGCAAACCTGTTATAACTTTGATGGTTATAGGTTGCAAGCTCTCCAAAGATGATAAAGCTAATGAAGTAAACAAGACACTATACCAATCCATGACTGACAAGTTGCAATATGTAGTACATAGTAGACTAGACATAGCTCAAGCAGTTGGCTTGGTTGCTAGATTTATTGCAAATCCAAAGGAGATACATATGGTGGAAATCAAGAGAATATTCAGATATCTTAAGGAGACTGATGAGTATGGTCTTTGGTATCCACATAAGGGAGACTTCAACTTAAGTGTCTTCACCGATGCAGATTGGGCAGAGAATATTGATGAAAGAAAGAGCACTAGTGGAGGTGCATTCTTTCTTGGTGACAGGTTAGTGTCATGGACAAAAAAGAAATATAATTGTATATCTCAGTCCACAACAGAGGCAAAATATGTAGCTGCAACTATCAATTGCACACAAGTGGTCTGGATTAAACAAATTATGGAAGGAATACTGGAAAGAGTATCTAAACTGATGGTTATTCACTGTGACAACACCAGTGCTATCAACATATCCAAGAATCCGGTGATGCATTCCAAGACAAAACATATAGCTATCAAATACCACTACCTCGGGGAACAGGTTCAAGACAAGGAAGTAAGATTGGAGTATATACCAACAAAAGAACAGGTGGTTGATATCTTTACCAAGCCACTACCGAAGGACACCTTTTAATATCTTAGATGTAAGCTAGGGGTGATACCCCTACTTGCATTAAAGTAAGCGAAGAAGGGCTCTACATCAATCTAGTATGATTTCTTTATGAAGAATTTCTAAGACTAGATTGATAAGTGTGGACTACTTTGGTTAGGGGGGCAGTCTTGTCAGTGTATTGAAATATATCTTTGGCATTGTTGTCAAAGGGGCATATTATTATAGTGTTTGAGTATTGTTGAAGCAGAGGGTTGCTAGAAGTGGTTAGAGTGGTCTGATGGAAATAGAGTATTGCCAGTGTTAGGGGGAGATACTCATTACTTAGAGAAGAAGTAATAACCGATACAAAAATAAAGAAATAAAAATAATTGAAGAAAGTACATGCAGGAGCAACTGATAAGATAGAGTCTGAAGTGTTGCCATCAGTGCCAAAGGGGGAGATTGTTGGCATTGCTAATATTGACGAAACTAATTAATCCAATGAACTGGTATATTAGCTAAGATTTGTCATTGATACACTGATGGGGTGGTGTATCTTAGTAGAAAAGGTGATGGCTTGCAAACAACATGGAAGCATTATCAGATATAGATGATCAAGGTTCAATTGGTTCAAGGGAAGACAAAATAAGCCAACTGGTTTGTCATTCAAGAAGATCGACGTTAAGGTCAGATCTCCACGTTGGCTATTCTCGTGATGATGTAGTCATAGAAGGTGACTTAGGAAAGAAGGTTTGAGGTCCTATACAAATCGGAACCTCATTGGAAAACAAGAAAAGAGGCTTGATGGAAGTACTGCAAACTGGTAGCAAAGGATGAACCGGTAGTGAAGAGCGTAGTGGTATACCGGTAGGCCGGTGAAGTAGAAGGAAGATAGGTGGTCATCGTAAATCTAGGAGCAGTGATCGTAACAAAGTTGCGATGGAAAAAGGTGAGTTGGTTAGTTTGTAATAACGCCAAACTAAATGTTAATGAAGTCAACCTCAGTCATCATGCAGTTAAGCCATGATTTTTGCGGATTTTCTGGGCCGCATTTAAAAGACAGAACACGATGCAGAAATTTGTGAAATTATGAGTTGCAAAGGCAGATAAGGATGAGTTGTTGGCAAGATTGATGGAGAGTGCATAGAGATAGTGCAAGAAGATTTGAATTTCAAATCTACCAAGTGTTAGGAGTAAACTGATTGAGGAATTAGCGGGTATGTGTTAGCAAAACATGGTATAAAGGTTTTTGGCGAAAACCCAAAAGATTGATCGAAAAAATTTATAAAGTGCAAATCTTGTGAGAGGCGATCCAACATGCAGAGTGAAGAGTGAGGAAGTTCTAAGTGATTTAGCAGAGTAGAGTGTGTGTGTGAAGTAGACCGACAAAGTGCAAAGCCGAGGGTATGAGTAGAGAACCAGTGTAGTGCAGAGTAGACACAACCGGTGCAGACAGAGTATGAAATTTAATTCAAATCTGATCAAGCTACCAGTAGCTATTCCAACAAATCAACTTCCTGTTGCTTTCTAACCATTGCAACTTAAAATCCCTTAACCGGGTGGACTCTAATAGGTCCTGTTGTTTAAATCCCTTAATCAGGTGTCATCTTGATTGATGATTTAAGTCCTTTAATCAGGCTACCTTTAATAGGGTAAAGGCTTTAAAAGGCCTAGATTCAAATCCCTTAACCGAGTGGCACTTAAGAGTGTCTCTATAAATCTCCTAATAGGGATGGATCCTTACATGGTGTGCTTTAGAAGAGTACAAATTTTGGGAGAATCAACTTACACCGTGCTTTTCTCCCATTTGGGTTTCCACGAGATAATTATTGGTGTTATTGTGTATCTTTTAATGCATGCATGTTTTCTTGCAATAACTATTTGTATTGATGAATATTAAGTTAGTGCAGACTTGAGTAAAAGGGTTTTAATTCTGTAAAACCGGTAGGTGACTAATTCACCCCCCCCTCTCAATCATCGATAGGGACCAACAGGAGCAACATTGGTTTTTGGATAAGTCAGTAGGCAAAGTTTGGTCTTTCAAGTAATTGTATGTCTTAATACCAAGGGGAATTGGGACCGAAAATTTCGTACACGAGTTTAGATTGTGAGATTTCATAGGCCGAAATTAATAGTTGTTCAACAAAGAATTCATATTTAGTAACATTATGAGGCATATCGAGCATGGAGGCAATAGTAGCCATGACATCTATAGGCTTGTTTTGTAGTCGTGGTACTTGACTAAAAGTGATTGTAGTAAACTTGGTTTTGTAGAAATCAACTAATTTTTTGTAAGGAACAAGCTTCTCATATTTTTTCTCATATTCATCATTTGTTTGTCAGATGACTAGCTGAGAGTCACCATAAACTTCTAGGTACTTGATATTCCACTATACTACAATCATTTTTTAATTTATTTTTAAGATAAGTGCTAGCAAAAAAGGGGGTAACGCCCTGTACATTTTGTGAGAGTTGATAAATACAACACCATAGGAGCCCAAATGATCTTTGCAAGCTGAATACACCTGTTACAAGGAGAAGCAAGAAAGCAACAGAGAAAATAATAAACACAAGAAAAAAGCTCAAGAATGTGAGAGCTCTGTATTCACAAAAAATTATAATGGAATTAATCATACAAAGAAAAGAATTCAACCTCTAATAAGTCAACAAACCCTAAAAGGGAAAACCCTAGGCTTGCACATAATAATTAATTAAAGAATTAATTATTATGCACCTAATGTTAGCTTAAGTGTAAAAGAGATAAAGGGGAACTTAATTAATTAAACAAATGTCATTTAATTAATCAAGTAAAGACTCGATTACTCTAACACCCCCCCTTAGGCTAGACTTAGGGAGAAGCTAAAACCTAGAACAACTACTAAAAGCAGGAAAGATGGGTCCTGACAACAAGGCCTGATCAGGTACCCAAATACAAGGAAATCTCTATGAAACAAAGAAAAAGGAGAAAACCCAGTGGGAAAAAACTCCTCTCCAAAAAGAGATAAAAGAACACCACTGAAGCATGAAATAGATGCAAACATTGTTGAAGAGTAATTGCTGATCTGAAGAAACTCCACTGAAATATAACATGACCAAGTAGAGAAGACTGTAATCTGCATGAGTGCCCTCAAATGACACTACTCGAATCAGATGGCAAACAAGGGCAAACGACTAAACTCGAAGATACAAATGACATGAGACACCAAAGCCTGAAGAGCTGATCAATCGAACCAAGGAAGCATTAGAACCAACAGAACAAACCTCCCCATAATGTTGAAAAGGGAGAGGGATAGGTACACTGAAAAGAACGACCAACAAGAACTGCATGACGACGAACTAGGAACATCGAAGGTGCAGATAAAGTACATAGTTTCGTGGAAGGAACACTCACTTGACACACATCATGAGGTGAATTTCATGGAAGGAACACTCACGTGACAAAGGTAGATGGCAAACAAAGGCAAACATCAACCCCCCATGGCACTTTATAAGTAGTGAATGTACAATAAGGCACAAGATGTGCAAGATCCCAAGTAAACAATGCATGATGGTACTTTATCTTAGTGTATTTGCATAAATAAAAAGCTACAATGATAAGAAGACTAGAAACAGAAAGAACAACCAAAAACGAGACATCCTACTCAGAGAAAGAGATCCCAGGACCTGAAACATCCAAGATATTTACCAGAGTGCTGAAAAGAAAAAAACTGAAAAAAATATTCTTGGAGCAGAATCTGGAAAGAAAACTTGAATTACTGGAAAGTACACAGAACAAGCTTTTCAACAATATAAAGTTTTTGAAAAAAGGAGTTTGGATGCTCATTCTACGACCCTGAAAGTGCAGAAAAGTGACCCCACTTTGACTGGAAAAAAGTACAGTCAAACAAAAAAAGTGGAAAAAAATTCCAATACCATGAGGTCTAGCTTGGAACCAGCTTTCTGACACCTATTTGTTTTCGAAAAAATGACTCTATTTGCCCAAGTTATGGCAAAAAACCAACCCCCCCCTAAAAAGGCAAGAGGGAGGTTGTTTGGTGGCAGGGCCAAGGGGAGGTGGCTACAAATCTGAAGCTTTGATACCATGTGAGAGTTGAGAAATACAACACCACATGAGCCCAAATGATCTCTGCAAGATAAATAAACCTGTTACAAGGAGAAGCAAGGAAGCAACAAAGAAAATAATAAACACAGGAAAAAAGCTCAAGAATGTGAGAGCTCTGTATTCCAAAAATGTGTAATGGAATTAATCATACAAAGAAAATAATTCAACCTCCAATAGGTCAAGAAACCCTAAAAGGGAAAACCCTAGGCTTGCACATAATAATTAATAAAATAATTAATTATTATGCACCTAATGTTAGCTTAAGTGTAAAAGAGATAAAGGGGAACTTAATTAGTTAAACAAATGTCGTTTAATTAATCAAGTAAAGACCCGATTACTCTAGCACATTTAGTATGACCAGCTGAGTGCCAAGGTAACAAAAAGGCAACTCAGGCATGTAAGTCCAAGCCCCAACTCAAATGCCTTAGTAATACATCTAGAGTATATTGTAAATGCTAAACACTGCTAAGCCAAGCTACATAGTTAACCCTAAAGGAAATTGTGGATTATTTAAAGAATCCTGTCCAGCGTTGTGATGTCAGACAACCTCCGATAAATGCAATCTGGTATTATTGTTCTGCGCTACCGCCATTACTGTCATGTTCTAAAAAGTGTTGAAGGCCCAACGAGATGTTAGTATTTGCACCCTCCAAAATCTCCTTCGATTGGAAGACGACAACATTGGTTATGCAGTCTGTCGTCAAATTGGCCTCTCGGTAGACATGTTGAAGGGAGAAATTCCTCATTTTCTCAAGCAGGATTTTGATGGATTCAACCCATTTCCTGAAATTCCAGCTTTGGCATTCCTCCTTCGTAATGGCTCTGATACAAAGCAAAGAATCACCTGCGATCTTAGCCTCATCTATTCCCATTTTTAGACATAGTTTGATTCCGAGAGCGAGGGCTTCGAATTCCACTATGTTGTTAGTGCATATTTGTAACATCTTTGATGCGGCCCGAATGAAATTACCTTCAGAGTCTCGAATGATGCAACCAAAACCACCAATGCTCGGGTTTCCTTTGGTAGCCTCATCGAAATTGAGTTTCCATCTGAAGAACTGAGGATTCTTCCATCTGACTAGTGAACGGTTTATTTTCCATTTATCTAGGCATGATGTGGTTTTCTTTAATTTTGGTCATCTTATCTGCATCTCAACATCCCACCTTGTGACAACTGATTTTCTCTTTATTTTTGTTATGTTGTTGGCCATTTTGATGATGGCCTTGTGTATTCCTGCCATGAGTTGATCCGTGCACCTATCCTTTCCTTTGAATATCTGTGTATTCCTTTCCTTCCAGATGTGCCATATGATCATTGATGGAGAGGAAATCCAAATGCTAGCCCAGAGGTTTGAATTTTTGAATGGCCAGGTTGATATGAACTTTGTAATTTTCTCTTGCCTCGGGCAAGGCCAATGTAGCTCATTTTGAATCCAATCCCAACCTCTAGCTGCCACCGAGCATGTGAAGAAGACATGGTCTATAGTTTCTTCATTTTTTTTACACATGACACACCAAGAGGGGCCTTGTATGCCAATTTCCCTGAGCCTTTCTGTAGTTAAGCATTTACGATGGAGAACCACCTAGAGAAAGGCACTCACCTTTGGTAGAACCGACTTGTGCCAACAAGGGGAACAAAGCTAGTCGTCATTCACGGCCTGGGCTGATTGGACTAGGTACCCAAGTTTTGCAGAGTAGTTGCCACTCTTGGCCACACACCATATAATCGAATCCTAAGCCTTGGTGAGTTGGAAAGGCCTTTTTTGCAACTCAACTCGTAATTATGATGTGAGTGAATTCGGGAGATGAAATAATGATATATCAATCCATTCCCACTCATTTACCAAATCATTATAGTTTTGGGAGACGTAGTTCCCGACTTTATTTCCATACCTCTCAGTAATCTTGGGCAGAAATTCTTCTATTTTGACAGTATCTACCAAGCTCAGAAAGCCATTCCACGAGTCCCTCCAAAATTCTACGTCTTTCCCATTTCCAATGTTCAACGTGAGGTGATCACAGATGATGTGTTTGCAGCCATTTATGAACCGCCACATTGTAGACCCCAAGAATTGTTTGGGAAAGGTTAGAATTCATTTAGGGTCCTTGCTGCCCAAGTAATTGGACTGGAGTAATTTACACCATGTCTTATGAGGTTGAGTATACATTTTCCAAATAATTTTGGTCCCAAATGTTGTGTTCTAGGTTTTGAGCCTTTTAATGCCCATGCCTTCGTTCAATTTTGTTTTGCATACATTCTCCCAATTCACTAGCGGGATTTTCCGTATATCATTCGAACCTTCCCACAAAAATATTTTTATCGCTCCTTCCATTTATCTCTCTGCTTTTGAAGTTAGTTCCAAGCAGGACATGTGGTAAGTAGGTACCGCAGAGAGGACTACTTGAGTCATCGTGATGCGCCCTAGTAGTGTCAACCATTTGTTTTTCCATGTGGCGGCCTTGGATTTGAGCCTCTCGATAACTTCAGACCAATGTTTAGTGGAGTTCATACCACCAAAAATCTGCACTCCCAAAAATTTTGCGACCAACTCATCCGATGGGAATTGGAGAATGTTTGAAATTCTCCTCTGCTCAGCTTTTCGGGTATTGAAGAAGAAATTTTTTTATTTTTCTTTATTTATTCTCTGACCCAACTATTCCCCTTATTTTGAGAGCATGCTCCTAATGCATTTGGCCTCTGATACGTTGGGTTCTCCATATAGGGTGGTATCATCTGTGAACTGGGAATGTGAGGTTGTCTTGCAATCTGGCCTGACTTTGATGCCTTTCCAACCTGAATTCTGGACCTGCCTCTTGATGGAATATCCCAATGCCTCAGCCATGATTACAAATAGGAAGGGGGACATAGGATACTCTTGGCAAAGGCCATTTGTAGCCTGAAAGAAACCATGGAGACTGTCATTTAGTGAAACAAAGAATTTGATCGACGAGATGCAGTATGAAATCAGATCCCTCCAGTGATTGCAAAAGCCCATTCTCTGCATAAACCCATCAAGAAATAGCCATTACACCTTGTCATAGGCCTTTCTAACATCCATTTTTATGATTATGTTGGGTCTTTGTTTGAACTTTAGAGTGTGGGCTATCTCGCTGGTTAAGATTAAGTTGTCCTTAATCTCTCTCCCTGGGATGCAACCATTCTGCTCCTTTGAGATTATTTTCCCCGGAATATTCTTTAATCTGTTGGCTAAGATTTCCGCAATAATTTTGTATATTGTATTGCATAGTGAAATCGGCCTAAAATCATTGAAGGATGTGCACTCTTGTTTCTTTCGAATCAAAGTAATGATTGAGTTATTAAGATCTTTGATGTACCTTTTTTACTTTCGAAAATCCTCCACCAATTGCCAAATCTCCATCCCCATGAAGTGCCAACAGTTTTGGAAAAAATGTGTAGTGAATCTATCAGGGTCGAGAGCTTTGTCGAGATGGATCTAAAACATGGCTTATTTCACTTCCAATTAAATTTTCCCACAAAGAATTATGTTGTTGTCACCATTAACCAATTTGGGGATATAATCCAGAATACCCCCTAGTGTGGGGGGGCATTTCCCGGCCCCAAGCAATCCTTGAAAGAAGGTGGCAGCTTCTCTCCCCACCTTGTTATGTCCAGTGATTGTTCTTCCATAGGGGTCCCGAATTGATTCAATTTTGTTAGCCACTCTCCTGGCCTAAACCGATGAGTGGAAGAACTTAGTGTTAGCATCTCCATCCTTCAGCCATAATTCTTTGGCCTTATCACACCAGAATAGCTCCTCTCATTTCAATATTTTCGTCAGATCCTCTTCGAGTTGTTTTTCCTAAGTCAACTACGTGCTACCCATGCCATGCCGAATCACATGTTCATTCAATGCCTTCGACTCTTCTTCAATATAGATATTTTCTTCAAAAATATTCAAGAATTTGTTTTTATTCCATTCCTTTAGTTTCTGATGTATGTTTTGGAGTCTTTTGACAAATTTGTAACTGATTGATCCTCCCACTTTGTTTTCCTTACATCATTGCTCAAGAAGTTTGGTTAGGTTGACATCCCTCCACCACATATTCATGAATTTGAATGGAGTTTTATGGGGTATACAATCAGAAGTTAGTTCCAGTTCTATTAGAAAATGATCTAAGATACTATAGGCAAAATTTGAGCCACCACATTGAAATAATTGGAGAACCATTCAGGGGATATCAAAAAGTGATCGAGCCTCTCAGAGATAGCAGTAAATTCCTTTCACCTATTTGTCCATGTGAAACATCCTTTACAGGTAGGATAATCAATCAACCCAGAAGCAATTATGAATTCCCTGAAGTCGCTCATGGGTAGGTTTATTGTTCTGAGCCCATCACTCTTTTCAGATAGTTCCAATATCACATTAAAATATCCACCCATTATGATATCTTCATTATTGCTCCTGATGAACTCTAGGATTGAGGACCAAAGTTTTCTCTTGTCTTCAGAGCCTGTAGGACCATAAACATTGATGACAATTAAATTCAGCTGCTTGGAAATATCTGTGATCTTAGCGGGGCACCAATTATGATCTGATTGCAGAATAGATACCAAAATATAGTTTTCTCTCCATATTAGATCGATCCCCCCAAATGCCCCTTTGGAATCAAGGAAGAAGCATTTCCAAGGCCAACAATACTTCTCGAAAGTCAGCCCATCTGCCAAAGATAGTTTGGTTTCTTGCAATAGAATGAGGTTGCCAGAATATAATTGCAGCTACTTCTTGATGAGGCATCTCTTGTCAAGGGCCTTTAGGAACATTCAACAATTAAAACTTTAATACCAGAATAGTAGTTAATCCAATTAAGTATAAATAATAATCACAGAATAAAATCCATCCACACAACACCAAGATTTGTACGTGGAAAACTCGGTAAAGGGAAAAACCACAGTGGGAAGCCTACCCACAGTCAGATAATACTTCTGCAGTATGTAAATTAAAATGAAGGGGCTTGCACTTGCAAGAAGTCCAACAACCTAGAGCACACTGCTCATAACAAAAGGAGCCTCATTGACTACATATAAATCCAGACTACAATCCGAAGAAGTGTTGAACTGCAAAAGATAGCATCTCCCATGTTTGAGTACAGTTCCGGTTAAGCTCAATACCAGAGGACTAAATCCTCTTACATAAACCCAATTCAATCTCCAATTATCGATCAATTCCTCTACCTGAATGATATTACATTATTGGTACATTACATTCCCTGACCATGACGTCTTACATTAACCATGATGATCTACAATGAGATCTTACATCTATTTATACAAACCCTCAACCATAAATAATCAGGTCGGCCACCAAATAATAAACCAATTACATAATTACAAACCATGTCTGCCTTAGACCAAACAAATAATATCAACACATAAGACATCCCAGAAATACATCAATAGGTCCTATCCACACGTTACATTAAAGTTAGTCCATAACCTAGATCAACTGGGACCAACTATAGGTCCACACGCTTCAGCAATGATCTCCAAATGCCAAGTCTTGAACATGATCACCAACAACATCCTGAAACTCCATCAGAAGCTGCACCAACACCACTTATGCAATTCATCAAAGATCTCCACTAAAAGCTCTGCCGGTGAAACCCTCATCGGAACCAAAAACCAATCTTCTAAGTAAGCAGGATAGCATCCAATCACCAAACCAAAACCAACTAACCAAATATGAGTATAAGTATCGTGAACAAGCCAATTCCATCACCAGATTATACCGAGGCCTGTCGGATCATGCTGGATCCAAGTTAACCAGAAACCACTTAGCCTACCGGGACCAGAAGGGTGTCAGTAAAGCATCCAAACAACTAGTGTTGACATCAATGACAAAACATCAATGCAACACATAATTAATTCCACCAAATGGCCAACAAGTAGCTCCTCCTAATCAAAATCTTAATTTTTTCAATGATCCCTTACCTTCTCATACCTCTAACGTTATTAAGATTATGCCTAATTCTTTTTCTTCTAAAGAATTCACCTCTATGGCTCTGAACTTGGTTAATATGGTAGAAACACAAGATACGCCTAAGGATCCTTGTATTACATTTGACCCTAGTGAGACCATTAGAGAACCCGATGGCCCTTTATACATAGTTGTGAAGGTTAAGGATATCCCTTGCCGTGGTGCTCTTATTGATCCCTCGTGCATGGTTAATGTCATAACTGAAGAGTATCTTTTCACTTTACGATTGCATAAACCAATATATGAGGCTTCTAATGTGGTTGAGAAGTTATTTGATATCTTATCTTGTCCTACCATTGGCTTTATCACCCTTCTTGTTGAAGTTAATACAAAATCTATGGATGTTGACTTTGTTATCATACCATCTTCTAAGAAATTTTGGCTATCTTCCATGAAGGCTATTACTTCTCCAATCCACAAGTGTCTTAAATTTCCTCATAATGACAAAATCATAACCATGATCCATAGCTAATTTCATCCATCTGAAAGAAGCCCTGGTGTTCCTATTGATTTCCTTTGTCCTAAAAAATTTTAATCTCTTCCATCAAGGAGCAATGCTCTTTTTCAATCTTATCAAAAATGGAAAAATGATATGATTTTATCCTTAAGTCAACCTAGATCTCCAACACTTGACATTCCTATTATTCTTCAAGATAAGGTTCTTCCTCTCACAGATAGAACTAATCTCCCTCCTAAGGAAGATTGTCAACCTATACCTATGGATGTGACTTTACCTTCTCTTAAGGAGAACAACAATATTCTTCCTAAGGTTAGACCTATAACTCCTCCTCATGATGGACCTTGTGTCCTTCCTACAGCTAATATTCCTCCTTTCTATGGCGCAGTTCCACCTCCTTCCTCTTATCAAGAGAATAGGCCTACTTCTCCTCTTGTTCAACTAAAAAGACCTCAACCTAAACTTTCCACTATCAAGGAGAGAAACATTCCTACTTTTTCAAGTGTTCCTCCTCCTTCTTAACCTTCCACTAAGACTCGACAAAATCATTGTCTGACAGAACACCAATGAAGATGTTGTGTTCGAGCTTGTGAAGCTATCCCTCAAAATATTCAATCTCCTCATACTTTGACAGTTGACATGATTCCCTTTTCTTCTAAACAAGATGTTCCACCTACATCTCCAAATCATAAGTTGCATAAAACATGTGATGGTTTTACTCCTATTCATGTTCTTGCTCCTCTTTCTCTAAACTTTGATGAAGAAATGGGTGAAAATGTTATTCATAATGGCAATACAACTCCTAATGCTTCTGATAGTGAGTATGAGTATATTGATGTGGACAAGCATTTATCAGATGATTTTTCACAAACCCTAATCCTAGCTCCTAGAATCAAACAAGGTGACTTACAACATGATCATAGTCCTTGTTTGGATCTTGTGATAGCTCCATCTGTTGTGCTCGATGTCGCTCCTCTGGCATGTTTCTTGCCTTCTCAAAATAGTGATCAGAAAGATCGAGAGACGAATATCGTGCTAGATTAGCAATATTAGCACTACAGATCTTTCTCCCTCTCCTTTCTTTCTCTTTTGTGACCATTCTTCTATCTGTATACTTGTTCTTCTACTATTCCCTTAATGTCTACTTGGGGATGATGCAAAGCATTGAGATCTTCTCTTGGTCTCTTTCATGTTGACTCAAAAGACATCCTCTCTTCCCTTTCTTCTAAGGTAGTTTCCTTCTTTGGGGAATGAAGATTATTATATGCATATACATACATGATATACATGAGTTATCATACAACATACTAACCCCGAGGACAGTGACACTACCTCATATTTTGTGTTCATTATCCTTAGATTTATTCCTCGATTGGGGGCTAAATCCTTGCGATAATGTGCTCCATTTCTTCTCTCTCTCTTGGGTGTATCCTACCTTAAAGAAATCGCTCCTAATAAGGTGCACGTGATTGCTTTAACATGGGGGCATACACTTCGCTAATATTTTTCCTTCTTGTGATACTTAGAATTACTTAGTGAACCTTGTTTTGCTTTGTAATCTTTTGTATCCTTTCTTTAATGACTCATAGTGAAGGGAAATTTTCTACTTGCAGTCATGGTTATCCCCTTTTCGATCTTCCCTTTTACTTTGTCAATCAAAGTTGTAAGATCCTAATTCCACTGGGGGCTTGGCGCATCTTGCCTCCTTGACGTGGTAAAAGTCTTTCAATCTTGTTTCCTTGTACCTTACCAACAGTATTGGCATATGCTTATACTCCCGCTAAAGTGCGGGCTAAGTGCAGTGTCATAAAATTGTGACCCTAGCAATTTTCATCTGCATTAAGGTCCTCACGCACGCAAGATTGAATCCTCTAGCATGATTGGAGACCGAAGATTTCTCAGCCCTCAGAAACAGCTTCTTCCTTGGCCTCTGCATCACCTCGTCGACACTCTGCCATGGAGAAAGGGCTAGGACTGGGGCATGGCGTCACTATCCCCCCTTGGATAGGGGCGTGGTGCCCTTGTACTCCTAGGACAAGGGCATGGCACCCCTATCCCTGCCCTATTTTGGGGCAAGACCTTTCCTAGGGTTGCATTGTTGGTTGTGCATCGGGCGGTAAACTCCCCCGATGTCGACTTGTGACGAAAATCAAATCCACTAACATGTATTTAAGGGGGAATTCATCTTCTCATTTGCATAAGTTGGATGGGTGGAAGTTTACATGAGATCAAGCATTCAAGAGCATTCAAGCATTCCAACATTCATTTCCAGCATTGAGCATTCTCAAGTCTCCCTTCAAGGCTAGGTGTTTCATTCAAGTCAAGGATTCAACCATTGAAGAGGAGATTGATTTCAACATTCAATTCCACACAATAATTTCTATCAACATTGCTATCACAACCTCCCTTGAGGTAATTTACAATTCAGTTTTTCATTTACATCTACTTGCAAGTATTTTCTTTCATTACTTGGTTAATTCCAAAATTGGGGTTTGACCTAAAGGCAAACCCCCAATCCCAACCCATTTTACTCTCTTTTCTATGTATAGGTTGCATGTGCGCAACTGTACTTTTGGATTCGGGCTCCATTTGCAGAGGCGAAAAAACCCTTTTCGTTTCGCGGATTTTTCGGAGGACCGTGTACATTCCGGCCATGGTCTGGACAACTTTTCCTCAAATTCACAGGGTGACTTTGCCTCGACATATTACTGCCAAATCCAGGTGCACAACTTCATCCCATGTTCCGATCTTAAGCTATAATCAATTCTTTGTCACTTTTTCACTACATAATTCAATCAATTCCTTTCCATTTCAAACAAGGAAGAGGGGATCAAATTATCATTCCCATTTCATTCAGAATTCAATCTACCATCTTTGTGTGGAGAGATTGAATCTAGTGAATTATCCTCTCCTCTTCCTAATGTAACATGGTGAAAAGTTTTTGAAGGGTAATCAATAGTGAGACTCTCGTCTCTCTTTGAGGGAAAGGGTAGTTTTCCTCTTGATCTATCATTCACCATTTATATATATATATATATATATATATATATATATATATATATATGTCTATGTGTGTATATATACACACACATATGTATATGTACATATATATGTATAATGTAGTATGTATATAATGTATGTGTATGTATAGATATATACACATATATATGTATACACATACATATACATATACATATACATATACATATACATACATACATACATACATACATACATGTGTGTGTGGTATACACATGTATATATATAGATATATATGTATATATATATATAGATATATATGTATATATATAGATGTATATGTATATATATAGATGTATATGTATATACATATACATGTATATATACATATATGCATATCTATACATACATACATACATACATACATACATACATATACATACACACACATGCATGTGTGTGTGTGTGTGTGGATACACACATATATATGTATGTGGACACACACACACCCACGTGCACACACACACACATTAAGTATATTTATATAAATATACACATATGAATGTACACACACACACACACATCAATATTAAATGTTCATAGAAGTATACCTTCTATACACAAACACACACTCTTAGAGAAAAGAAAATTTAAATTTTTTTTTAATAAATTATTTTCAATTCATCATTATTTCCAACTAGAATAAATATGATGTTAAGAAATAGAATATTTATAATAACAAAAATATGCACCAACATCATATAAATTGTTTTCATTAAGGAACATAATAATTCATATATTTAATCTTCACATGTATTTACCTCTTTTAAAACACTCCAGGAAGAAGATGGATACATCAAATAGTCATAGGAAGGAAGAGTATGTTACTACTTATCAAATTGCCATTAGTTTTATATTCAAAGTCATACTATATATTCTAGTCGGTTAGTATTACCGAATCATGCAGTCGGTACACACAGAGAAGTCGGTATGAACAGTCTAGTCGGTTACAGAAGAAAGCAGTCACATAACGTAGTATTCACCGAGCTTTTTACCAAGTATTGTTTCATGGCTACCGAGCAGTAAAGATAACTCACCGAGTTGATATTCACTGAGTGAAATATTTTACCAGATACATTGAACCTGGACATGCACATGAAAATGTGTTACAAGATCGAGGCACATCTAACCATTTTTACATTGGAAATTGCACTAGAAGATTATGTTTGATTGCAAGGTCAATCTAACCAATGAAATATCTTGTTTAGTCATTCATTCGAGGAATCTTTTTGTAAGATCAAAGCAATGAATTAGATCACTGCTATAAGAGATCTATTTATACATCATGGGAAGAGAGAAATGAATGTGTATGAATGTATGTGTGTGTATGCATGAAGGAAGACTGTTACAGAGACATAGAGAGGTCACCGAGAAGGTTATCAGTGAACAGTCAAAGAACAGAGTAAACAAAAGGGTTTACCGAGTTACAATATGGGTTACCGAGGTATGCTACAAGCTAGGTAATCTTATTCTAAGCACATAAAATCTGCTATAACATTTCAGATGTAAAGTTGCAGATATTTGTAATGATTTTATTGTAAAATTGTGAAGTTGAAAGAGATACCTTTAACAGGGTAAAAGACTCTAACCAAGTCTATAAATTGTAAATCCTCTAACCAGGTGTAGCATTTATCTAGTGTTGTGAAATCCTTTAGTAAGGTAGATCTAATAGATCTTGTTACTCCTAACAGGGTAAGCTATTAGAAATAGCTAAATGTAGCTCTAACTGAGCAATCTTTATTATTGTAGTAGTGAAGTTGTGGGTGCCATCCCCACCACAGTTTTTTTCTCTAACCAAGAGTTTCTGTGTGACCAAAATATATGTGTTATGGAGTGAATCTTGTATGATTGTTATCTTTTTGTTTTAACTTTATTTTATGTTACTGCACTATTATGTTTATGCATAACAGTAAGGTTATTATTGAAGAAAAGTTTTGGAGTACTGATTCACGCCTCCCCTCTCAGTACATTAGCTTTCCATATTGGGGCTAAAAATTGGTATCAGAGCTTGAATCTTGGAAAAGGGTTTAACTACCTAAAGAGAAAGATCTTATCAATGGAAGGCTACAAACAATCTCGAAGGATTGTGTATCTACAAGAAGAGCTGGATAATGCAAATCAAGTGATTGCAGACATGCAAAGGCAAATGCAAAAATCTTTCAAAGTAAGGAGAAGATTATCTGATGACTTGCAGGATTCTCAAGAGTTAGTGGAACAAATCAAGACATCATCTGAGAACAGTATATCTAAAGAAACTGAAGAAATGATTGGAATGTTGAAAGAAAAGAACAAAGCATTGGTTGATCAACTAAAAGCAATGAAAAGGGAACATGAACATTTCAGTACACAGATGACTGAAAATCTAGATGCATTAAGGATAGTTGAGAATAAAGCAAGAGATCTACAAAGGGAGAAACAAAAACTTGAAGCTCTAGTATCTGATAGGGATAATGAAATCATAAGGCTAATTGGTATTCAACAAAATATGACAGATCAACTAGGTTATGCACATCATGAAGCAATTCTAAAGAATGATGAAAATCAATCATTAAAACTTGAAGTATCAAGGTTAACTGGTGAACTTGAAACAGAGAAGAAATCCAAAGAAACATTGGAGAAAAGTTATGAAGCATCAAAGATGTTGGATGAAAAACTGAATACAAGAAGACCCTACAAAGAAGGAGGACTTGGTTACAAAGGAAAAGACTCTACCGAGAAGGGAATCTGCACTACCGAGAGAGGAGAATCATCAAAACAAGCTGGAAAAAGGAATAACATCAAAAGGAAGAAGCCTATTTGCTACTACTGTGGAAATCAAGGTCATACTGCCAACATATGCTAGATCAAAAAAGGTAAGCAACCGAATATCACTAAATCCAATGGATATTGTTACAATTGCAATAAATATGGTCACACATCTAATCAATGTAGGACAAAGTCTATTAATTACTATCAGAAGGCAAAATTCAAAGGGTTTTGTAGAAACTGCAATAGATATGGACATAGTATCGAGAAGTGTTAGTTTAAGCAAAAGAACTACATGTGATATCCCCACCGAGCAAACACTCAAGGTTACCGAACTCACACAGATCCTTACCAATAATATGCAGCAGTACCATGGGATTACAATACAAGGATATGGTGTGAATGTTGTGGAAGATATGGACATATTAGTGCCAACTGTTTTATAAGGTTTGGAATGAACAACCGAAGATCATGGAGAAATCCTGGTATGGCATGTTTTCACTGTCACAAAGTTGGACATTTAGCTGGAGATTGCAGAGATCAACCTAGAAGAGACACTAAAGAGATAAAAGAAAAATTCAAGATGATTTGGAAAAAGAAGGAAATTATGTTAGATGAAGAAAGCACCTGACCTACCGAGCTAGGTGCACCTATTTCAAATTAGTCAAGAAAAGGTATGAAGGGACTGCATTCTCTAAAGGTTAAATCATAACAGTTCCTATTCTATTATGTACAAAATTCAAAATCTACATAGTTAAGATGCAATTAGTCAATTTATAATACTTTACAGGAAACCTATCAAGTCGGTGTATACAGGAAACCTGTCAAGTCGGTTAATAAAGGAAAGTTGGTTACTCGGTTAAAACAAAAAAAAGAGTCAATCAGTAAAAGGTGAACCGAGTGCATTTAATGTCTTGACCTAACGTGCACGAAGCCCGATGAGGTATTTTTGAGTACTTAAAAGTGTTTTCATGGTCATTTTCATTCACAAAGTTTTCGAGAAGCAGAGCATAGCGAATCAAGGCGATCAAACTTCATTCAGAGCGAATTTCAAGGTATTTACATCAAATCTATTCACTGTTAAGCTAGTTTCTGATCTAGTCAAATTGCTATTGTCTACCGAGTGAGAAGCGTCAGTCGTTTGTAAACCCTAAGGATAATTTGTCAAATATTACCTGAAACCTACCATGGCGTCCAAGATCCAAGATCCTGTAGTTGTCAAAAATGTGGAGAAGCCCTCGCTAAAATATTCTTTAACTCCCAAAGTTGCCTCTGTACTGGATGACAAAACTGCATTTTCACTCATCTTGGATAGAGTCTTGTTAGTTGAAGATGTTAGATTCTTCACCAAATGCCATGTTGAGGAACTCGGTCATGTTGAGATTAGTGACACATATGATGAACTTTGCACTAATGGCAAACTGGATAGCAAATTTGAGCATATCAAAATCAAGGGATTAACTAAAGCCCTAGTCTATCCCCGTGTGTTCAAACCCCAGTGGGTTAAGTTTGTCTTGAGCAGAGTACATGATGGTTTCATGTGGCTACAAGAGCAACTGTTTAATATCACTGAGGAAATCATTCACCTGATCACCGGGTATCCTATCTATGATCATGCACGAGCACAGAAAATGATATCACAAAAAGAGCTAATCAGTCTAACTGGAGTAGAATCTGATTACCGAGGACTGAAATTGAATAAAGTCACTAATACAGAGCTCAAGTTTGCAATTAGAGTAATTGGTTACTGTTTCTTCCAATCTGCAAGGGAAAACAGTGTACCATGTGCTGCAGTTGACTTGGCCTACAAAATAGTCAAGAAGGAAATGAAAGTAGACTTGTGTGAAGTACTATTGAAGAACTTGTTTGAGAACCTGAGCACAATAAGGAAGCCGAAGAAGAACAACTCGGCAAATACACTAAAGTTCGGTTCACTACTTGTATGTATGTTTTTCTACTTTGAGAAGTTCTTTCCCTCAGTCGATAAAGTAGTATGGGAGCTACACCGGCCTATCACCCATCAGATCAATGACTTCATCAAGAAGTTAGGTGATAACTTTAATGATATCATGGATGATTACTTCAGCAAGTTCCAAGAGAAAATGCACAACAGGTATAGGATTCCACCATAGCTGGTAGAAAAATACAAGGATGAAATATGTTTTGAAGTCGACACTGATTATTGCTATGTAAATGTTGTTGAATCGAGGACTCAATCATTGCATCCATTGGGTTATGAGATTGATCATGATATTACACAACAACAAATTGATGCCCATTTATCATTGCCAAGGCATGCAACCGAACTAAGGTATGGAACCTATGAAGAGGTGAAGAAAAAAGTAAAAATGAGCATTGTAGTACCTAAAGCTACAAGAAAAGCTACAAAAATGATAAAGGTTTTATCTGAGAAATTCGGAGAAGAATCCTCCTCTACACCTATCAAAGGCAATCTTGCCATTACCGAAGAGGAATCAGAAGCTCAAGAGGTAGCAATAACATTAAGCATAGAGTTGCCTAAGGGTAAAGTTTTGAAAAGAAAGAAACAGGACATCTCAAAGGCCCTACCGACTCCACCAACAAAGAGACCAAACACCAGAGCATCAGCTGCATCACCGAGTAAGAAACAAAAGAGTGTTACTACTCCCAAGGTAACCAAGACCTATAAGAAATCTACTCAAAGACTCATTTTGGCAAAAGAGTCGAGTGATATAGAGTCTGATGATGCAAATAAATTTCAGATTGTGAAAAGCAAAAAGGTAAATATTCACAGTGTTGAAAATTTTTGTGCCAATCTTCAAGAATACGGTGGATTTGCAGGATTTAGATATGTTAAGTATGAGACTAGGAATAATGATGAGAAGCGACAAATTGCAGAAGCTATCATTTGTACACTTCTGAAGTTTCGGCTAGCTCCATTAGAACTAGCAAAGTCACTTTCGAGTGAACTATACTTACATATTGATAACATATGGAAATATGCAATGGACTGAGAGAGACAAATAAGAGAAAGAAGTCTAGTCCATCTATTTCCTGATATGTCTGTAGTAGAAATCAAGGAGCATTTGACCACATACAATTCTAAATTTCTTGTCAAACAGAGAGCCTTAAAATTGATGAATGGGCTATACATAGATGTGGAAAATGAGACAAAAGCCAAGTGGCAGGAGATCTTCAAACAAAAGGATGTCAGCGAACAATCTCAAATTGAAATTGTTGATGTCACCGAGCAAGATCCAGATGTCACCGAGCAAGGTCCAGACCCAGTAGACACTATTCAAATTGATGAAGATGTAATGGATGAAGCAGCACCGGAGCAGGAAATGATTGAAGGCACTACCTATGCAAAAATTGTCTCTAGTGAATCTGTTTTAGAACAAGTTCAGCCTTATCTACTGGTGAAGCCACATGTCTCAACCAAAGCTCCCAAGGACACAGAGCAAGGTACCGAAGGTACCAAATCTGAAGCAGCAGAAGATACAACCAAAGATCAGATGTCTCAAGCACCGTCGAGCACTGCAAATGTTACAACTGAGAGCCCTAGCATTGATACACCCAAGGACACTACAATGGCTATAGGAATCGACCAAAGTGTTGCATCTACCGAGCAACCTACCGAGGGTCAGCAAGCCTCACAAGCACTTGTCATAGTGCCACTGACCAAAGGAAAAGAAAGGAAGGTGAGAAAGCATAGTTTCAAATTTGACTTGTCTAAACCAATCGTGTTGCCCAATGTAGACATCTCAAAATTGAAAGGGAAAGCACTCACTGAATTCGGTGAACTATGCAAAGCAAAGGCCAAATAGGAGAAGCAACTGGCCATACAAAAGAAGAATAAAGTACTTCAGAAGGTTAAGACACTACTAATAGAAATGCTACCTTCAACAACAGTGTCAACCGATGCGGCCATCCACATTCAACTGGATGAACTCCTTACCCAAATAGAAACATCTCGAGTTGATGCATCTGAGTACTTAAGCAAGCTAAAGGATAAAGAGCTTACAGCAAAAATGATAGAGGAAGTATAGAAATCCATTGTTGTTGGTAAGGTAAATCTTGTCAAATTCATTGCTGAGTTGTCCCCTCAACTCAAACATGTTCTTTATTTATTCCAGAAACTGTGTACATTTTCCTTATTCATTAAAGATGTCAAAAATAAAACTGATGCAATTGAGAAAGAGATCAACGATCTCTCAACTAAGTTGACCACCGAGCCTAATTCAGTTTAGAATTTTTATACAAAGCTTCAACAGCTCATGGCTCAATAGTTAGAACTTAGGAATGAAGAGCATAAAATCAGGATGGACATAATGACCCTTCAGACATTATTCCTTCCTCATCTCTCATCAGTACAGGAACAGATCAACAAAGCTACACACCTATCAACTACACAAGAGGGAAGCACTCTTGATGGCTTAATATCACTCTTAGCTGATATTCAAGCACAAAATTCATTAATGGAAAGTGTAAAGGATTCACTCTCAGTCGCCCTCACCAACGCCCGGACCAAGTATAAGTTTATTTTTGATCAATTACTGCCTCCGGATGGAAATTAAGTTTTTGATGTTTGTCAAAAAAGGGGGAGTAATATTATAATACTACATAGAGGAAAGTAATACTAGGCAAAGGGGGAGTAATATTATAATACTACATAGAGGAAAGTAATACTAGGAAAAGGGGGAGTAATACTATATTTGGAGAGTGATACAATTTTGGTAACACAGTTTTGAGTATTGTATACAAGGGGAGTATACCGAGCAGAATATGCAGAGCATTCAGAGCACACAAGCACAAAACTGAACCGAGCAGCAAAATTCAGAGTTATGTACAAAATAAAGATAAGGGGAGTATATCTGCATATACTATTTCATTGACTATTGTATATATTGTCAAGTGTAGTCATTTTGCAAGTATATAGTTTTTGAGTTATGACTTTGAAAGTAGTTTTTGTCAAACATCTCAACTAATGTCAAAAGGGGAGATTGTTACTACTTATCAAATTGCCATTAGTTTTATATTCAAAGTCATACTATATATTCTACTCGGTTAGTATTACCGAATCATGCAGTCGGTACACATAGAGAAGTTGGTATGAACAGTCTAGTCGGTTACAGAAGAAAGAGGTCACAGAACGTAGTATTCACCAAGTTGTTTACCGAGTATTGTTTCATGGCTACCGAGCAGTAAAGATAACTCACCAAGTTGATATTCACCGAGTGAAATGTTTTACCAAATACATTGAACCTGGACATGCACATGAAAACGTGTAACAAGATCGAGGCACATCTAACCGTTTTTACATTGGAAATTGCACTAGAAGATTATGTTTGATTGCAAGGTCAATCTAACCAATGAAATATCTATTCATTCAAGAAATCTTTTTGTTATATCAAAGCAATGAATTAGATCATTGCTGTAAGAGATCTATTTATACAGCATGGGAAGAGAGAAATGAATGTGTATGAATGTATGTGTGTGTATGCATGAAGGAAGACTGTTACAGAGACACAGAGGGGTCATCGAGAAGGTTATCAGTGAATAGTCGAAGAACAGAGTAAACAGAAGGGTTTACCGAGTTACAATATGGGTTACCGAGGTATGCTACAAGCTAGGTAATCTTATTCTAAGCACATAGAATCTGCTATAACATTTTAGATGTAAAGTTGCAGATATTTGTAATGATTTTATTGTAAAATTGTGAAGTTGAAAGAGATACCTTTAACAAGGTAAAAGACTCTAACCAAGTCTGTAAATTGTAAATCCTCTAACCAGGTGCAACATTTATAGTGTTGTGAAATCCTTTAGTAAGGTAGATCTAATAGATCTTGTTACTCCTAACAGGGTAAGCTATCAGAAATAGCTAAATGTAGCTCTAACCGAGCAATCTTTATTATTGCAGTAGTGAAGTTGTGGGTGCCATCCCCACCGCAGTTTTTCTCTCTAACCAAGAGTTTTTGCATGACCAAAATATATGTGTTATGGAGTGAATCATGTATGATTGTTATCTGTTTGTTTTAACTTTATTGTATGTTACTGCACTATTTTGTTTATGCATAACAATAAGGTTATTATTGAAGAAAAGTTTTGGAGTACTGATTCACCCCTCCCCTCTCAGTACATTAGCTTTCCATATTGGGCCTAACAGAGTAATTTGAGCAATTTGAAAAACAATGCAAGTCTATTGACAACTCATTCACAAACAAACTACCATTAACTTAAATATTCATTTAGATGCACAACAATTATATTATAAACAATGTACGTGTGTGTGTTTTTTCTAAGATCCATGGTGACCTTAGCTTTCTTTCTTGGATCTACTTCCCTCTCTTCGATGATGCTCTCTCTCTTCATCCTAGAGGGGGAGAACAATCTCTTAAATCCATCTCATCAAGCCAAAAAGGGTAGTTAGTCTAACAACATTCAAAATCATCAACATAAATCTTTAAAACATAATGTATATAATTTCTTTCCATTTCCATGGAAATCAATTGCATATTATCATTTATTCAACTTATATTTAACTAATATAAATTGATTCATCAACACACTCTCAATTGATCCTAATTCAAGATTCTAGGACCATAATTGAAAACAAAATAAAACATATCATAGCCTAGAGGGCTCAAAAAATGGGACATAATAGTTTTCTTTAAACTTTTAAGAAAATGTTATAAATGGTTCAATAGGCTCACCATTATTCCTCTTTATCACTGCAAATTGCAAGAGGGCTTCCTTTTGATCAATGTTTTGCCCAAATTGTCTTTAGAACACCTCTTCTAAATCAACACACGGGTGTATGGAACTTGGTGTAGGATTATTTTACCAATGAAGAGATGCATCACGAAAAGTATAAACAAACAATTTACAAGCACCAACCTCATGGTTAGAGTAATTTTTTATTATAATTTCCTTACAGATCTTGACATGTTCATCTAGATTTTGTCCAATGTAAGGGGAAAAGAAGCAAAAAAATTGCACGCCTTTGCATAATTTAAAAAGCCTTGGTACGATTTTCCTTTAGGATAAATAAACCTCCTAACTTTGGTTATGTTTGATAAAGGCCTCACTTATTTTTTATTATTATAAAAAGCAGCAAAACAAGGGCATTGACCTTGTATACAAATAACCCATAGGCGGCATAAAAGAAAGGCAACAAAACTTGAGGGTGTTGACCCTATACAAGCTTGGGTGGAATCATGACAATAATGACATATCAAAAGACCACTCGTAAAAGGCCTACCCATCCAACAACAACACAAAAGAAAAACTCGCATCAAGAATGGGGAGAATCGCCCAAAACTTGACACAAAAGAGTTTGGGGGGAAGATTTACCTTTACACCTATGACAAACAATAGTCTAGTAAATACTACTATTAACAACATCATTGCCAGAGGGAATAAGTGGGGAAATCCCTTCAGAGTGATTGTCAGCACCTAGAGTAGACTGTTGCTGCAGAACAACACCTAGAATAGACTCAACATGAGAAGACTATTGTTGCAAAACAAGAGAAAAATGAGTAAAAACCTCAAGGTCCGAGGAGGCCACACCAGTATTATCTAGAGGGTAGTAGAGGCCAAAGTAGTAGTAAGAGGCACAACCTCACGCCAAAAGGATTCATCATTAGTGTAGTACCCTTACTCGTTTGAACTTATTAGACTCATATTTTATTATTGTTTACTTTCAGTAGATACATTACCATGATGTGTTATTCAAACTTATATGACATTGTTTCATGCTTTATCTGGATATTAGATGCATAATTTATTTGCAGTATTTTAGTACTTGTGATTATGGCATTTTATGGATTATTGCTATATACTGACACTTTACTTTATCTATGCAATGTGGAGAATTATATGTTGTGTGTCTGAGAGTGTATTGGATGCAAGGGGACGATTTTCCTTCACTCATTTCGGTGAGACAGGGAATGTAGCAATTCTCCTTCATCGGTGTGTATGTCGTGTTTTCTATATTATATATACATGTGTGGTTCAGTGATGCAGGATATTGCAGGTACAAGTACTGGGTAGGTACGGGGTATCGTCTTCACCTGGCTTCATAGGTCTGAGCGTGCCTTATATTTTTCGATGGAAGTGGAGGAGATAGTAGTTGACCCTATTTCACTCATTTACACTCGTGTGAGTGTCGTCAGTTGGTCATCTAGTCAGTTAGTTTGACCTTCGTATTTTGTTGTTTGATCTTTTTATGAGTGTTTGCTTGATATTTGTTCAGTTTGTGTGTTTTAGTGGATTTGATTAATTAATTAAGTTTATGGAGTTATCTCATAGTTGATTTATGTATGCATTGAGATTATAAATTTAATTAATTAAAAGAAGCTATTAAATTAAGTTGCAAGCTGCATGATATTAGAAATATATTTTATTTAAATTTTAGTGACAAATAAATTAGATGAATTGCATTTATTGTTTCCTAGAATTTTTAATGAATTAAAGATTAAAAGAATAAATAAATAAATGAATAAAAGAATTAATTAGAATTAAAGTATTGCTTTAATTTCTTTATTTAGAAAATAAATTAATTAATTTGCATGAGAAAAGAAAAGAAAGAAAAAAATGATTTTTAATTATTGCATGTTAACTTATCCCTTTGTTAGAAAATTGGAAAAGAAAAGAAAATTGCTTTTATTACTAAATTTAAGTTTTTTGGAAAAAGATATTCAACGTAGAATTTTAGTTTAAAAAGAGGAATAGGTCATTATTTTAGGATACACAGGAAACGGGTCAAGGATTTAGGTGAAGAGAAATTTATTTGGAAGCTTGTTGAAGGATTGGTTCTCTTCTACAAAGGTTGGGTGGCTTCTTTTGATTGTTTGTTTTAAAGAAAATATTTTATTTCTTTCATCTTTTTGAATGATGTGTGTGTTAAGATGTTTGACAAATTTAAAATCCTGTCTGATTATTTCTTGTTCTTGGTTAAAGTCCATTCCTGAAGTTAATTTCTAGTTTATGGAAAGAAATTATTTCCTGGGTGTTTGTAGATTAAATTTTAAGAAAATTGGAAAGAGTTATTATGACAAATTTTGCCAAGATTTTTATTGTGCACAAAAATTGCAAGATTTGGGAGGAATGGGATTTACCAGAGAAACCATTCCCTCTTGTTTGATTTTTGTTTCGATATTTGGCTATGGCAGTCCTTTTTAATATTTGTGTATCTCTGTGATATAATTAGTTATTATAGAAATAAATTTAATCATTAATTAAATTTATTGTATTATTAGAAGTTAAGGGAAATTATTTTATTATATTATTTTGGAGAAATTATGTAATAAATAATTTCCCTGGAAATAAATTGGTTTGGAAATTATTTATGTTTAAAAAATAAATTAAATTTACTGTTTTTAAAGTTGTGAATTTTAAAAAAAATTAATTAAAAAAAAATTGATTAAAAATAATAATAATAATAATAAATAAATAAAAATAATAATTAATTAATTAAAAAAAAAAATTTTAAAAAATATATATATATATAGTATTTTTTGTGGTTTTAATTATGTTATTTTGGAAATGAAAGATATTTCAAATTAAATCATCTTTTTATTATATATTTTAATGTGATATAATTATATAATATTATATTCGTAGAATATATATATTTATGTAATTATATTATATTATTATATATAATTTTTAATTTGGAATTTAATTTAGATTATTGATACAATCTAATCGGGTTTATTTGTAAAGTAATCATGAACATATAATTAGGGGGTTAATTTTTATGTGATTGATTTAACCTTATTGGACAAATGACAAAATTGATTTCTTTGTATTAATATAGTTGTATTTTCTTATTTTCTGAAAAATCTTTAATTGCAAGTTATTTATGCTTTTGATTGTTTAAAGAAAAGATTGTCTGTACTAGGATCTTGTGTAAATGATATTTGCAATCAAGCTTAATTTCGTTGCAATTCTGGTTGAGTTGTCATTATGTCATGTTGTTATATCTCCTTGGTCAGGTGTTGTTGTATAACCTCGTGGATGTGAGCCATTGTGTGTTTTGTACCAAATGGTCAATCCTGGGTTCGTGATTGTGTATCCTTCACTTGTGGTTTGTCAGGATTAGTTATGGTTGTCTGTTTCGCCATAGAGTTATCATAGAGAGACCTTTCCTGTTAGTGTCCTATGTGAGAGAGTGGCTTTCGAGCGGGGGTCGTGCCCGAAGTGGATGACAGGATAACCCATCGAAAGATAGTTAAAAAGTGATAACCTAATAATATATTGGGGGGAGTGAAATAAATATTAATTAAGATAATGTACCTCATGCATAGGTGCAATGCTTGTACAGGGCTCATAATGTTATGAGAAGGCCTGGAATGGCAAACTTACCACTTTGTCTTCACGAAAGGATTGGTAGGGTCCGCATGAGACTTAGTTGAAGCCGGAAGCTGGGAGAGGTTACCAAGATAGAGAATCAGGACCTAGGAGGCCATGGTAACCATCAAGCTATGCGATGACACTATCTCCTTAGAGTCACTAGTGTTTTGTGAGTTGAGTCACATGGATGTTTGCGGAGTCTTGTTGTTCTTTTGTACTTGTCTTACTTTGCTTGCTTGAGGGTTTTCTACTATCTCCTAGCATGGTGGGGTGGTTCCATTTTGGGATCACATGGTCGAGTGGTAGTGCCACTTCCCATCGAATGTTCTGGATTGTATCTTCAAGCGAGGAAAGGCTTCGCTGGTGTTTCTTGGTTCATGGTTCATGTACCAGCTCATGTTTAGAACCATTGTTCAGTTGAGACCTTGTGGTCATTGTATCTGACTTTTATTTAACCTTGATATTGTAACTTTGGATATGTGGCGTTTTTGGAAGCCATGTAATTATGGATATTGTAATAGTATGGCAGTGGAATGTATGTTAATTCAGTTGCTTTGATCTTATGTATAAATGTTTTGTGGTAATTGAATGCATGGGAATACTTGATTCTTTCATTATGGAATTTAGATGTATGTGTAGTTTTGAACTTAAGCATTTACTTTATCTAATTGAATGGACAATTGGATTAACCATGGTGTTAATATAATCTATGATTAATCTTTGTTGGTAACCCTTAGGAAATCATGTGTTAGTCTTCCGATGTGTTATTAGACATGCAATGGTTATAGTTAATGCACTTAATCTTTTAAAAAAAAATTATTTCACCCTTTAGTTGCCTGGTTGTGTTGTTTTCCTTTAGGGTTCCTGGCAGGGCATTACAATTAGCATGTGAAGAGTCATCAGAATTAGGATTCTTGATAGTCAAATGATTAACACTAGCATCTTTCCACCAAGTAGCAACACGTTCATGATGAGAGAGAGAACAATCTAAAGCTAAGTGACCGGTTGAGAATCATCTACGATAGCGAAAGGGGAGGCCCTCATAATCCAACGATTGAGTCCATGGCCTATTCCCAACCATAAGAACTGCATCCTTGGGGAGAGACATAGAGATGACAATGTCAATTAAATTGTGAGAAAAAGTAGAATGACCCATGAAGGATGTGGAATCGACAACCTTCAAGAATCAGTCGATAGAGTTGCCAATGGCCTCGTAACAAGAATGCTCCCAAAAATGAAAAAGAAGATTGAGAAGGAAAACCCACACTAGACGTACATTAAGTGGTTCAGTAAGAGCATTAAAAGAAGTTGTCTAGGATTTGGTCAAGAGTTAACTCCCTAGGCCCACAACTTGTCTAGCACCAAGTCACGATCATTAGAAGAAGCAAAGGAAGCAATAAAAAAAACCCTAGCACAAGGGAAAAGATCAATGTTTCCAAAAACCAAAGAATTCCAATAATCACTCAACCAATGATGAAGATCAAGGAGAGAAGGACAAAACCCAATAAATATACATACCAACCCACAACATTGGTAGAAATCAACATTTTCAACCACATCTTGGCTACAATCCACAACTGGGGAGGTTTTGGCATAGAGAAGAGGGTGAGATTTCTCCATGGGAAGATGAGAAGCCACAAATTTCCCTTGGTTCAATAAGAGGGTTAAAAGAATTTTTCCAAGGTTTGACCTCACTTATTGTTTGGACAAGCATTTGATTATGTTTTATAAAAATTTGATAATTGTTATTTATTATTTTTTTTGTGTGTTTTTGAAAGAATGATAAATTTCAACATCAGCAAGGGTAGATTGAACAAAAAATAAATAAATATTTTTACCAATCGTTCTCTATTGTTCCCCCTCCCTCTACTGTCATTTAGGTTGATTTAGGTTTTGACACACCAACATACCTACAAGTCATCAAACATGCAAGGTGGAATGACAAGTTTCCTTGCTTGGAAGGTGGCTAGCCTCGAGAGTCTTTCATCAAATTATTAAGAGGTTAACAAAAATATGAATCCAAATAGTGCTTTGTGTTGTCCATTCATAGGAGATTCCATGAGGTGATTAGGAGTTGGTGTTTTGAAACATGAGTTCACTTAGTGAGATGTATCACTAATTAGTCATGCGATCTTATTTCGTCGTTAATATTATTCGATATTTTACAGTTCGTCTTTGACATCACTTTGGAATCTATTAAGAGTACATTTAATTTACATAATTTATTACTAGATTTGTTTAGAAAGGAAATGGAAAACAAAATGAAAGATTTTGGCAGCATAATTGACAGGCTGGAGCTCAACGTCAAGAAGATTGTTGATCAAAATTTCCAAATCCTCAAATCTTCGGTGGACAACATGAACATCCTTATCAACAGGTTCGAGAATAATGCAGAGAAGGATGGTGATAAAGAGAAGTTGAACAAGAAGGGTAATGAAAGAAGGACCAGAGCTAACACAAAGAATAAGGGTGGCATCAAAGGTCGTGAGCTGGAGGATCTGAAGACCTCAGCGAACAACATGAAACAAACGGTTGTTCACGCTGAGGAAATTATGAATAGTATTTAGTTTCAGTTGTTGTCCTTGGTTCTATCTCTTTGTTGTCTTTGTGCTTTCCTTTTGCTGTCTGTTCCAATTTTTAAATGTAATGTTGTGTTAATTTGATCCCTTTCAGTGGGTTCATTTTGTCTTTTTGAAGTGATCAGGCACTTTTTTAGCAATTCTGTTTTCCTGGCTTGTAAAAGGTTCGGGTACCTTTCAAATACCTGCTTTTACTTAATCAAACTAAATAGTTTAAACTTAAAAATTAGAAATTAATTGTAGAATTTAATTAATTTATATATTTAAATTTGCTAATTTTTAAAAAATTAAATTATAAAAAGTTGTGAACAACAACAATTTTTTTTTATATATTGGAATTCATAACATTTCATTTATAGACACTATAATTGACTCTACCCTTATTTACGTGGACAAGGCTAGGAAGCTTATTGGTTTCATAACTTGAGGTTTGAGTTGAATATAGTTTACATAATCCCTCTTTATAGTCAATAGGGTATTTATATCTATATTCTTAAGTCCTAGATATAGGATCATAATTTGTATACATGCCCATTCCAAAAAATACAAACTAATATTTTTTTTTTTTAGCAATGTGACCTTTCCTAGGCCAAAATTTCATACAATTCAAAAGGCGATGAGCTTGAAAGACATCATAGAATATTTTAAACAAGTCCCATCAAATAATGAAGGTGATGAAATCTCTGATATACATTTTTTAATCCTTGAGGTAATTATTGAGTACCCCGTTTCGTAATCAAATTATAAATTAAGAACAATATCTTGCTACAAATTCATCAAGCCAAAAAGAGTAGTTAGTCTAACAATGTTCAAAATTATTAGTATAAATATTTTTTTAAATAATGTATGTTGTTTCTTTTCATTTCTATGAAAACAATAGCATATTATCATCAATTCACATTATATTTAATTGATAGAAATTGATTCATCAAAAAACTTTCAATTGATCATAATTCAAGTTTTTAGGATCATAATTAAAATACATAACAAATTCTAGAGGGTTGCAAAAATGGGATGTATCAATTTTTTTAAAATTGTTGATTAAATTGTTCGATAGGCTCACCATTTTTCCTCTTTATCATTACAAATTGCAAGAGGGATTCCTTTTGATCCATGTTCTGTCTAAATTTCCTTTGGAATACCTCATCCATGTCGGCACATAAGTGTATGGAACTTGGTGTAGGATTACTATTCAAATGAAGAGATGCATCATGAAAAGTATTAACAAACAATTGAAAAACAACACCGTCATGGTTAAAGTAATCTTTTTTATCATCGATTTCTTATAAATCTTGACATGTTTGTCTAAATTTTGCCCAACATAAGGGGAAAAGAAGGGAAAAAATCACACACCTTTGCATAATTCAAAAGGCCTCAATATAATTTCCATCAAGATAAATCAAACTCCTAACTTTGGTTATGTTCAAGAAATACCTCATTTATTGTTTTGACAAACATTGTGGTTATGTTTTCTTAAGTTTGATGATTTTTAGGTTATTAATCTTTTTTTGTGTGTTTTGAAAGAATGATAAATTTCAGCATTATATTGGGTAGATTGAACAATAAAAATATCAAATATTTTTACCTATCACTCTATTGTTTCTCCTCCTCCTAGTGTCATTTATGTTGATATAGGTTTTAACACATTGGAACATACCTGCAAGTCATAAAACATACAAGGTCGAATGACAAGGTTCCTTGCTTGAAATGTAGCTAGCCTCAAGAGTCTTTGATCAAATTATTAAGAGCTTAACTTAAATACTAATCAAAAGAGTAGTTTGAGTGGTCCATTCATAAGAGGCTCCATGAAATGATTAGGAGTTGGTGATTTGAAACACGAGTTCACTTAGTGAGTTGCATCACTATTTAGTCATGCGATCTTATTTCATTGTTAATATTTATTTGATATTTTACAATTAGTCCTTGACATAACTTTGGAATCCATTAAGTGTTCATTAAATTTATAGAATTTATTACTAGATTTGTTTACAACTTAAAATAAAAATTATTTGTAGTCTACCCTTAAAAATTAAAACTTAATTGTAGAATTTAATTAGTTTCTATATTAAAATTTGTTAATTTTAGAAAAATTAAATTCTAAAAAGTTGTGGACAACAAAAAAGTTATAATAATTTATATCAGAATTCATAAGATTTCATTACTAGACACTATAATTGAGTCTACCCTTATTTTATTATGTGGACAAGGTTATAAAGCTTATCGGTTGCATAGCTTGGAGTTTGAGTTGAATATAGTTTGCATAATAACTCTTTATAGTGAATGGGGTATTTCTATATATACACTTGTCCTAGATATAGGACCATAATTTATGTATAACTATTTCAAATTTATGGGCTATTATTCTTTTACCAATGTGACCTTTCCTAGGACAAAATTCCATACAATTCATAAAGGGATGAGCTTGAAAGACATCGTATCTAATATTTTAAATGACTCCCATCAAATAATGAAGGTGATGGAATCTCCAATGTGTATGGCATGTGATCGTGGTAAGCATAACAAAAGATAAACATGATGATCAAGGTGTACCATAGTAAGAATTGTCATCATAAGGGATCATAGTAATGTGTGGGATGGGTAGCAAAAATGGAAATTTGGAGGCATAGAAAATTCACAAGAAATATAGGAAACCTAGGAGATGAACATTATAAACATAGACCATGAATAATCATATAACATAGGAAGTAAATGAAGCACATAATAATCATGAAAATGCCCCCAACTCTAGTTCACCAAAAATATCTAAATAATTTAAATCACCCTTACATAATATCTATGATAATAAAATCACTGAAACAATTAATCGATCAACAACCTAGATTAAATTAGTTAGGATTGATAATTAAAACTATTGAAATAAATCAAATTGATACTTTTCTCAATGTCTGAGATAGACAAGTGATCTGATAGATGTCAAAAGTTGATTTTAAAATATTCTAAAATTTTTGGATTGACCAAAATGAAGATCTCAAATTTTACAAAATGATCTTTTTGCTTTTCTCACCTACACAAGCACAAAATTGATCTCCTTGAGTGCAAATTTGAACTTGTCCTCAAACTTGATCTAAAACTCAAAATTCTAATTGAACAAAATGTGGACTATTGAGATTTACTTATCTTCAATTTTCTATCTAGATGTGCATAAGAATAGGCAATGTTTAGGAACACCTCTATGGAATATATTGAATTGCAAGTGTCAAGTTCTCCTTAGTGAGATCTTAATAAACAAATTTTACAGCTTTCCATAAAAGATTTGATGATCACAAGCAAGCATGCAATGAACCTAAGATGATGTAATAAGTAAATAAACAAAGAATACATTCTCATTTTAAGCTCTTTGATCTAGATGTTTTTCTCACACTCCAATGTTACAATTATCCTAGTTGATTTTCAAATGAGGGAATGAGTGTCTTTAAATACAACCACCAAGTACACAAATCACCATAATGTGCACCAAGTCAACTCACAATAGCTCATAAAATGGTTAGTAACACAAGAAATTTAATTTTGAATTTTAAAAGTTTGAGCTTTTAAATTTGTGATTGAGGAAGTGGCTTGGGTCAAGTCTACACCTACATATCTAATCTAGGGTGTCAAATAATTGGTCTAAGGAGCAAAAATGATAATATGAGGATCAATAGTGAGGGGATTAAGATATAACATGACATGGGTTGATTTTATGCAAGATTGTGCTACTAGTTAGTTAATTGTTGCATTTAGAACATTCTAATCAAAATGGTCCCAAGCATAAGGGAAAAAGGGCATGTGTCAGTGATTCTCATCTTTCACTTTTAAATTGAAACAAAAAACCAATAGTTAAGTACATATTTATGAGTACGTTAGAGTTTTAAAAGAACAATTATTTTATCAATAACACACTAGTGATTATGTTAATTTGCATTACTTATAATTAAATGGATTTTTTTTTAAAGCAAACCGCATCAAAAAATAATAAATCATATAATGTAACATAAACGCACCAATTTTTTTTTTACTTAAGACAATACATATATATATAATTCAACATAAAAATGTCATCACATAAAATCACCATTTGTAAATTTAAGGTGTTCAAAAGTAATATGCCGACTACTAAATCCTACCTTCTTACATACTGCAACTACAACAAAATGTGGAAATTATTCCATAATACGCAAGATCCAATTTTCTCCAACATCTCTCATAAATATAGAAGCTCCCAACAAAGTACAATGAGAACCCATTTATTTGAAACTTGAACCGAACAAGGAAAAAAACATAGAAGCCAGTTTATTCAAGCCCATCATGTTTGTTGGAAAGATGGTGGTTAAGGATGACACTTTGAACAAGTCATTAGAATCATAGTAGTATTACTTGAAAAACTCAACAGTACTCGTGAATTAGCACACTTATAGTGTTGCTTTTCAAGTTTTTCAAAAATATTAATTTTATCCTCATTTTTACACAATTGAGGAAGACATTATGCTACTACTAATATTAGCATATTGCAAATTCTTGTTCAGTATTAGGCTTAGAATTTTATTTTTTTTCAGTTTTACTCTTTAAAGATGTTTGAAAAATATTTTTTAAATCTTAAAAATAGTTTTTTTATGTCATCATCAAGGACAACCTTCATTTTTATATAACTCCTCTTCAAGTCAAGGTACAATAATTTTCATACATCCTGCATATTTCTTTTGTGATTGATATTTTAGAATGTGTTGTGCATATTTTTCCCCACTATGCATTGTATTTGACATAAAAAATTAATTTAACAAATATTACATCATTTTTTAGTTCCACGCCTTATAAGTTTTCCTCATTTATTCTTTTTCTAGATGATATCAATGCCATATAAATGGAATGTTACTACTGATATATTAATGTATGGAACCAATAGAGGCACATGCATTTACTCCCTACTTCTCATAGATAATTTGAAATTATAAACCCATTAGTAATGGAAATGCATAATTTGTGATAATATCCTCTAAAAGATACAATGGAAGACCCTAAGCATCATGTTTTAAAAAAATAGTGTCAAATTTATAAACAAGGGACACAATTCATCAAGTTCTTGCTAATAGTGTACTTAGTTTAGAGTAGATATAGTATAGAGATAAAAAGTTAGATAAGATAGATAGAGAGGATAGAAATCAAAGAAAAGAAAAGCATTTAATATGATGTTTTTTTGATGGAAAATCTATTTACTTTCATGCAGAAATCTAGAATTTATTTATTTATTTATTATCAATAACTAGGGTATTATATTGCTTAAAAAGGAAAGATTACATCCAAAAAGTTGTCCAACAGCCTACCACTATATGGGGTCTTGTCCCTACAAAACCATCAGAACCCGAGTAGGACACCGGACCTATAGGTCCTACCACTTCAGAAAGCAAACCATACAAAGATACATCCCCGCCCAAAACCCGACAAACCCAAGGGACCTGCCTAACGAAACCACCCTGGGGCCTCTTCCCTTGAAAAATTTGAAATGTCCTAACTGGGGCCTGCCACATGAGTCTCCCTCCCACCACCTGCCATGGTTCTCGACCTGCCATCTCGTAGCGAACTCCGCTCCACCACCTTCGCATGCTTCTGAGGATTCTGATGACGGATTAGTGGCCACTCATCTTCATCTAATGGAGCCTCCATCCTTATTTGGGTCTTCTTACCACGTATTTTTTCTCTATCCGTCGGTCCCAATTCTTGCACAAAATTCACAATATCCCTCCACCCCTTTCTTGCATCCTCTAGCTGGATTTTCGCAGGTCGAGAAGCCGACCAGATCACAAACAGCTGCACACCCCCCAATTCCACACCAATCCTCCACCATGGTTCTTGCAGCATCTTCAAACCTTTGCCAATTTCTACACGAGCCACCATATCTTCCAACTCGCCCGACCATTTAGGTCGCAGCACCAAGGACGTTACCCGTTGCACCTCCTTCGTCGACCCACCCACCGTCAAGGCCAACGTAACAAACAACGATGAGATGTCTAGATTAGTTCGAGGGTGGCAATCAGACACCAAAAATTCCTCCCCAACCATCAAACGCACGACCCTCCAAAACACATCCCCATCAACCCTGAAAACATTCAACAACCTATTGCACGAAATTGGGCCACGAAATGCTAGCATCTGACCATCAGTTGACAGAGAGAAATTGGCTTCCATCCTTCTTCTCACCCTTGTCCAAAACCTGCACACACTAACAAAGCCAAGACCAACAACAACGAATTGCCAGGAAACCAAGAACCAAGGCCCTAAAATAGCCAGCGCCACCACAAGAAATAATTACTCCACACGTAGCACCTCAAACCAAGCATCATCACCTGATTAGCCCGTCGATTGCCCCCATCATCACTCCTACATTGCCAATGCAACTTGCTACATGATCCTAGATCACAATCCTCGAGGGACGTCACTTCCCACATATCCAGTGTAAAAAAAAACCACACCATGCTCAAAAACACAACTCAGGTTCTCTTCCCATGTTTTAAGCAAAATCAACCAAAATCGTGAGGACACACATTTCATAGGTCCTAAAATAAATTAAAATTGCTATCCAAAGAACCATTTGCTCCCACATTCGAAAGCTTGTCAGCCTCTACATTTGCTTCCTTGAGGACATGTGACACCTTGAAATCTTCAAACCCACAAAGAAGGAGATTCATTCTTCTAATGTGTTTATCCAGTTTCCATGCCTCCATACGACCTCTAGCTATCCCATTCACCACAATCTGAGAGTCCCCCTCCAGGTGGAGTTTCTTCACTCCCAATTTCTTAGCCAGAAGAATGGCTTCTATAGCCCCTTGACACTCGGCTTCATTGTTTGAACCATCTGCCAACCTTTTAGCCCCAATGGCTAGAGTGTTTCCACAATCGTCCCGGGCTATGACCCCAACTCTGAAAATCCCGAGATTCCCCCTTGAGGCGCCATCAAAATTGACCTTAATCCAACCCTTATCTGGTGGCTCCCACTCCCATCTTATTTCACCCTTCCTAAGAGGATTAGCCCTCAAAAGCCCATTAGCAGGCCTAAATTTAATCAAAGGCCAACTCACCAAGACTCCAGCATCAAACTGAGTGAAAGGAGACTTTGCCAAGTTAACCTGGGAAGCAGCGTTAGTGGCTAATTCTGAAATTTCCCTCTCTAATCTGATCAGAAAGCAATCCGTAGTTTCTGCTTTATCCTCAAATAGTCTTTGATTCCGTTCTTTCCAGAGTTCCCATAATACAGTAGAAGGCATAATCTTCCAAATAGCAGCAAAGATTGAAGACTTACCCAAAACTGGCCAAGATTCCAGCCAATCGCACAAATTCTTTGCCATCGGTCCCTTCCAGTTCAGCCTTTGCAACCCAAAATGCCAGGCTTCCTTGGCAAACTTGCAATTCAGCAAAAGGTGGTCCACATCTTCCTCCTCCTTTTTACAAAGCACACATCGGAATGGGCTTGCAAACCCCATTTTCTTTAGTCTATCTCCTGACAGAATCCACTTATTGCTTGCCAGCCAGGAGAAGGCACCCACCTTCGATAAACACTCTTTGTTCCAGCAAATCATAGATTCTCAATCCTTCTTCCTACCTTCTGTCTCCAACAAAGTATACCCCAGCTTGATAGAATAACTGCCACTCTTGGAACCACACCAAATTATCTCATCCACTTCCCTAGAGAACGACACCTCTCTATTGTCCAGGACATCCCTCAGCAACCTTTCATCCTCCTCCTTGAGGTATAAAACATAGGGATCCTTCCAGTTCAAATGCTGGCCCAAATCAGACGATTCGTGAGACAGAAAATCATACACCTTGGTACCCCAAAGTTGAGCAGTCTTTTGCTTAATCCACTGGGGGACCCTGGAATCCAACGATGGGTGACTGTCCCAAGAATCTTGCCAGAAACATGCCTTGCACCCGTCTCCAATCCGCCAAGAAAGATGGTTTGTAATCAGACTCCTGCAATTCACCAGAAAATTCCACAAAGTTGATCCTCTCGGGGGGTTTTCAACCGTGAGAATCCTCTCCCTGTCACCACAATCCAAATGCTTAGCTTGAAGAATTCGGACCCACCTCTGCTCCAGCTTGCTGTACATTTGCCACACTAACTTATCCCCCATAGCCTCATTGATTAGCTTCCAATCGCGAAGCCCTGCACCTCCTCCCCCTTTGGGTTTGCACACTCTGTCCCAGGCCATTAACGAGATTTTATCCTGCTCCTGATTAATGTTCCACAAAAACTTCCTCATCTTCTGCTGCATATTCTTAATGATTATGCCTGGGAGTTTAAATCAATCCATGGGAAAGATAGGCATAGTTGAGACAACTGTCTTCAGCATCAGAAGGCGGCCAGCCAAGGTGAGCCACTTACTTTTCAAACCCTCCATTTTTGCTTTGCAACCATCAAGCAACCCTTTCCAAATTTTTTCCTTACCTGCTCCAGCAAAGAGCGGCATTCCGAGGAATTTCCCAGGTAGCTGACCAATTCTAATCCCAAATAATCTGGCTATAGACCTCTGAGACCCAACTTCAGTGTGGAAGAAAAAAATCTTTGATTTTTGCCAATTAATTTCCTGACCAGTAGCCCAACTAAATTTGTCCAGCACTTTCTTCATCACCAAAGCTTCTTGCATGGAGGCTACTCCAAAAAGACAAGTATCATCCACAAATTGAGAATGAGTTGTGGAATCCACCTCGCGAGCTATCTCAATGCCTTTCCACAGCCCCTGAGAATGCTTTCGAGTAATCGAACAACCAAGAACTTCTGCCATTAAGATGAAGAGAAAGGGGGAAATTGGATCCCCTTGTCAAATGCCCTGCGAGGTGGGAAAGAAACCTTGGGGGCTACCATTAACTAACACTGAAGCTGAAAACTGCATAATCATACTAGAAATCCACTTTATCCAAGACTTACTAAACCCGAACTTGGCTAACACAACCACCAGGAAAGACCTGTCAACTCTATCATAGGCTTTCTGAATATCTAATTTTAGAATCATTCTTCTCTATCTGCTCTTCATGGCCATCTGAATCGCCTCATGAGCTACAATAACCTCATCCACAATATTCCTCCCTGGGGTAAATCCACTCTGTTCACAAGAAATCAGTTTGTCTAAAATCAATTTAGGCCTATTTGCAGCAACTTTTGTAATGATTTTGTAAAATGGTGTTACACAACGAGATCTGATGAAACTCCTCAAATCCCTCCAGCTTGTCTTTCTTAGGAATAAGCGCTACCAAAGTACAGTTAAATTCTTTCAGAACAAAACCCCTTGAGCTTGACTCTTCAACCACTTCCAGCAACTCCCGACCAAGCAAATCCCAAAAGAACTAAAAAAAGAAAGCCTTAAAACCATCTAGGCCCAATGCTTTCTCCCCACCCAATCCAAAGACAATAGCTTTCACTTCCTTCAGTGAGACTGGTTCCTCAAGCATCCTATTATCCTCCCTAGAGACTAGGGGAGGAATTACCTCCAAAAACTCTCCTTGCATACTGCCCTATCCAGTCCCACTCTTCCTCCATAGATTCCCAAAGAAATCCACCGCCTCCTTGCTAATCCGAATAGGGTCCTCCGTTAGGGTCCCATCCACAAGTCTCAGGGAAAGGATTCTATTGAGACTTCTCCTAGCCTTCACCGAACTATGGAAAAAATTGGTGTTTCTATCTCCAGCTTTAAGCCAATTCTCTCGCAATTTTTATTTCCAATAAATCTCCTCCCTCTGTCGAACTTCCCCATAACTACTAAGCAGGTCTTTCTTCATGAGATAATCCACTTCATCCATCCCTTCAGCCAAGACTTTCGAGTTCAAGGCCCCCAATTCTCCTTCAATCCTACGTTTTTCATCAAAGATATTACCAAACACATCCCTGTTCCAAGATTTCAGTTTCTTATTCACATAGCTAAGCTTTTTAAAGAACTTAGAAGCTAAGAAGCCTTCCACCATCGGGGCCTCCTTCCACCAATAAATCACCTGCTCTCTAAAGCCCTGCTCCCTTAGCCACATCTTTTCCACCTTGAAGGGACGCCTGATCAGAACTCCATCCTTCTAAACAACCAAGGAGACCAGGAAGTGGTCCGAACCTGAAATAGATAAAATTTCTGCCTCAAAGACAAGGGGAGCCACATTCCAATACCCTGCAAGGAATAACCTATCAAGTTTCTTGGCAATGTTGGAAAATCCCCATCGTCTATTTGTCCAAGTAAAACTCCCCCCTTTAGCAGCCACTTCAAATAGGGCATTGGAGTCCACAAAGGTCTGAAATTTTGTTTGAGTCCTGCACATCCTTCTCACCCCCCCATCGTTTTTATGAGAAGGAGAGAGTGGCATTGAAATCCCCACCAACAATCGTTAAGGTTGGCTTCACCTCCTCTAGAAGCTTGGAAATATCCTCCCACAGACGACACTTCTCCGCAGCAATAGTGGGACCATAAACGTTGATTAAAAAACAGGTAAAGTTCAGAATCCTTGAATTCACCTTAACCATCTGCCAATGTCTAGAACTTGAGATAGCATCCACCTGAACAACCAGGGGATTCCACAAGATGCCTAATCCACCTAAAGCCCCCTCCGAATCCCCAAAGAAACCAAACCATCTCTGCCTAACACCAAGAACTCTAGCTGCTTCTTCACTGCCTAATTTAGTTTCCTATATACAAATAACATCTGGCTTCGCCTGATCAAAACCTCTTTTGATCAAGCGTCTCTTGTCAGGGGCATTGCAATCCCTGACATTCCAAATAAGGAACTTCATTGTTGCCCAAGAGAGAATAGGTATCTCCCGGATCTAAGCAGTCTTGTCTGACCCTTCATGTTGCCTGCTTCCTCAAGCAACTTCTGCCTATTTTTCCTACCTCTCAAATTTCCTTTGGACAACTTAGTAGGATTTGTTTTAGTCTATTTAATGGTCCTTACCTTTGTCTCCCCTACCTCTGCAGACATCCCCAAGGAATCATCTCTCAACCCATCCTCCTCATCGGACTCCAACTCCACTGAGATACCATAATCCACCTTGACCGGGGACATGTGAATGTCTTTAAAGTTGTTTGCCTTATCCTCTTCAAACCCTACACCAACGTCAGAACTCTGGTTTACCAGTGGCTTACCATTTATGCCATTCACCAAGCCCTCCAACCCAGACCCAGAGGTAGAAAAAAACCTATGCCGGGAGGGAATCCCCCCTCCAACTGCATTAACATGAAGAATAATCCCAAGACCAACCTCCGCGGTCGAACCAACTTTTTGGAAACCAACATCCTCACACTCTTCTCCAATATCTTGATGCACATGAGACCCAACCGCATAGCCTATCAGACGCTGAAAACGATCCAAGGAGATCATTCCCAGTGAGCCATTCTCAATCTCAGCTACCTCATCTCCAGTAGGAACATAAACCTTGACTTGATTAACCATCAACTCCTCCTGAACAGAGCAATAAGCCAATGGCTCTTCGACCCCACCTATGTCTACAACACTATGATGATGCTTCCCAACCAGTGTTACAGCCAGATCGATGCCTGGAGCCGGCTCTGTGTGAACCATCGGCTTCTTTACAGCCTCTGACCCTGCTAATAATTGGTCCTCCAAAGCTCTGTCTACCCTTCCCTTACCCTTCTGTCCTGCCTTGCAATCAAGTTCTTCATGCCCCCATTCTTTGCAGGACTTACACTTCGCCATGATTTCTTCAACTTCAATCTCTTACCTCCATATGCCCTCTAATAAGTGAATCTCAACGACCTTAGGGAGCCTCGGGTGTGGTTTCCACATGATACAGTTACGGGCATACATACATGAATTAAGTTTGTCAATAGCTTCATCTGATTTGATAAATTTCCCTAACTTATCACCAATAACCTTAACTTCCTCCTTCCAATATTCATGCGGGAGATTGTATAGTTTGATCCAAATAGGGATCTCCTCTATGGTGGCTTGTCAGGGATCGAAGTTGGGGATCCAGTCCTTGATGTAAAACCCTATTCCCATCATCATGAAAGGCCCATTGTTCATCATCTTATTTTTCTCCTCTTTTGACCTAGCTATGATTAGGAAAAACCCATTTGTTAGGGTTTTGATCTCAAAGTGGCTCCCCCACTCCTCATCAACCCATTTCCTAACCTTTGAAAAGGCCGGTGACTCCCCTCCCCACCATGAAAAAAACTCTAGCCTGCAGGACATGAACCGATTCCTTCCAGGCCTCTGAGTCTATGCAGATGTTGATAGCTCTCTTATTAGCCGTGACTAGAATCTCACCAGAGATAGGATTATCCGTTGGTGCTAGAGACTTCTTCCTCAACTTATCCTTCGTTTGTTTCTTGCTCCACTTCGGGAAGTTCAGAATCCGAGAGTACCCCCATTTGTTTATGTCATGCTTAAAGGGGAATCTGGCTTCGCCAAAACTAAATCCATCTCTCCTCCTCCGGCCCACATCCTGCCACTGCCACTCGTTTGCACACGGTGGATGCCATGGCCGCCTATTTTCCATCTGCCTGGAGCCATTCTCGTGATCAAAAATCGTCACCTCCTACAAACCCTACTTCCTCTTGTGCTCCATTTTCCTTTATCCAGATATATTAGAGGCACGTTCTACCATAAATCTAGAATTATTATTAGTAATAAAATAATTTAAAATATATTATGATATTGTAGATATTTGTGTAAAAAGAGCCGAAGATGAATAAATAAATATTCAAAAATTATAAAGTAAATTTATTTTATTATATTAAATTTGATTATTTTTTAAATTCACCTAACAATATTAAAATATACTAAAACAAAAATTCTTAATTTTGATCATGATGTTGTTTGTGCAACAAAGACTTAAATGGATAAGTAATAACTTCAAATCAACTATGTACCCAATTATAGAGATCCAATGTTTCCCATGAAGACAAGATATTTTTATTCATAAAGAGGTGTTAAAAAATGGTACTTTCTATAGGATAAAACAAACAACAAAAAGAAAAATATATTTATTAAAAAATATATTGAAAAGGTGGTCACATGCAATCTATGAGCAAAAGGAAAAAATCTTGTTGTGTTTTTTAATATATTAATTTTTGTGATATTTTTATTGGAATTTAATTGTGTAAATTTTTAGTTGATGTTTATTGATTTTATTTTATGAGTAACAATTGAAAAAATATTGTTTAAAAATATAAATGATTTATTTTTAAATTTATTATATTTCTATAGGAGTTCATTAATATGAATTGTTATTATTTCTTTGTAAGTCTTTTATTCTTATATTATTTCAACATAAACATTTTGAATTATGAAATTTTTCTTAATATCAAACTCACTTAACTTACAAAAAGATTAACAAATTAAGTGGACTTCATCTTGAAGGAACCTATCCCATCAAAGATACTCCACCCTTATAAATGTTACCTAAATACACTAGTACTAAATAAACTATTCATACTAATACAAAATGAATTCTTATATTTATTATAAATAAATAAATTTAAAAAAACTATATAATTATATTCTAATTAAATATCATAAAAAAATTTAAAATAATATGAAATATTTCGTCCATAATTGTATTGCATTCTATGGTCTATTACAATTCTAATACCTCAATCCACATTATAATATTTTATTCTAAACTATGAAATTAATTTTTGTTTTTTTTTAAATTGAAGAGACATTATTTGACTATAATTGATGTTTATGGTATATCACCATAAGACAATTAAGGTAGGTATTTTTATATAAAAAATTTAATTTTTCTTTGCAAAAACTAATTGCTTTCCTCCTTTGTGTTTATGTAGTTTTTGGAGTTTCAATCAAACATTAAAAGATATTTGTTAAAGTTAATATTGCTTTTAAAATTTTAAAAATCACTATATCATTAACCAAGGGAATAATATTAAAGTTTATTCAAATATGTAATGCATCTATTTTTTTAATGTTTGTAGGGTATTAATGGCCTGTCAAAAAGTTGAAGTACTTTACACCAAGTTGCATCATTATAATAATGAAAAACCAATTACACTGGCAAAGCTCCTCTGTACACATTCGCCTATTCTTTTAATTGATGTTCATGACCCTAGGATTAATTGTTTGGGAATAGACATTTTCGAAGGTGCTTGGGATATTGTTGTCATATGTGTCCTAGAAATAAATGAAGTAGAAACTTTTTGTATACAAATTCAAGGATCAATGAACAAAAATTTCTTAGCTTCAAAAAAATTCAAATCATCTAGATAGTTTTAATTCTACATTTATATGCAATTATTACAGAGATAAAAAAAATAGCCAACAAATTTGAGGATTGAATTTGGTCTTGGGTTGTCAAGGCCAAGGACTCAAATGTTTAACCATATTTATTACAACACCTAACTCAAAGCTTTTTTGTGGAAATATTCTAAAAAGTAGGTACACACACTAGTCATTAGAGGCTGCATTACCCCATAACTCGTAGACGAATCATCCCAGCCTTGGAAACCGAAGATTGTATGCCTGATTGGGTAAGTTTGCAGTTGAAGGAGTTGTCCTTTTATGGGTGTCTTTCTTGTTTGTTCTTCCAGAGCATGCACTTCCATTACATTTTACCTACTTTGATCATTAGAGGGTATTAATATAATTCAAATTTCCCAAGGACAACTAGCCAATGGTCAATATGGTTGAGGGGATATTAAAAAAACTAGTATAATAAAGCTAGATGTGAGTCAAGATTACATCACAATCTACCTTCAAGTGGGTACCTGCATTGATCGACAATGTGATTCTATTATCTGGGATATGGATTATTTTTTGTGGTTAGAAAGAAATCATGGGAGATATTTTTTAGCATTGATTTCTCAGTTATTGCATTTGGTAAAAAATTGAGGTACCTTTTCTGGTTTCCTTAAGATCTTACATACTTTATACAAGACTTTGGCAAATGTTTAAAGAGAAGTGATATTATTCCTCATTATTAGTTCCTGCCAAGGCAGGATACTATTGCATCCATTCAATCCAATTCTTTAATTTGTTTAGCCAATCAGTACAAAGAATTAAAAATTTTGAACAAAAAACTTATAGTGTAAGTTTAATTTTTATTTTAAATCATTTGTTCCTACCATTTGTCTTTCTTCCTATTAGTTGCAACAAGTAGAAAATTCAATTTTTCCAAAAAAAAAAAAACAACTAATTCTTACTCTATTAATTATTTGAATGACATGAGCACAAAAAGAGGTACAACCACAATAAAAAAAACTCCACACCGGTCAAATTAACCTAAAATAATTAACGTGTTTATGGCCATGTTTGTCTTATTTCTAGGTAAAGAATTATTGTTTACAACCTTCCTTAATAGGCCCGCATGTTTTTAATTAATCTAAACTAAAACTTAAAGATGAAAGTTAGATTTTCTAATAAATATTTTTTTAATAATATTAGAGTTAATATAAAATGTCTAAGAAATAAATATTGTTGTATTCAAATATTGTATCCATAAAAATATTGTAAATATTTACATTTGATTTGATTTTATGTAAATAATAAAAATTAAATAAAATAACTTATTTAATACATTTAAATAATGTAAAACAATGATAATAATATCATGAAATTTAAGTTATTGGAAAATTGAGAACGAATCATGTCTTAAAAGAATGAAAAAAATTTAATTATCATAAAAATAAAATATGTTTATATTACAAGCTACTACACAATTTCAAGTAAAAAAAGTAGCAAAAGTTTGTAAAACATCATTTCAATCTTTGCATCAAGAATAATTTTAAAGTTGATATATAAGATCTATATCAAAATATGTTGTTCTTGTTTCTATAAATTTTATATTACATTTGCTATATTTACATAAATCTTTATTTTCTAGAAAATATCACAAAATTTCATTCTTCTACATTCTTTTTGGTATGTTAATGCTTGTTCAACAATGATACATTAATTTCTTAGTAATCTCCATAACTATTTATTTATTATTATGATTTTAACATTGTTTAATACAAATGATTTTTATTTTATATAATATTATTAATTAATATAAACCTTATTCTATAGATATCTCCATTATCAATTTTTTATTTGTCAAATAACATTCATAATGATAAGACTATTATTCATGTGGTCAGCATATTAACTATTATAAGAGTAATATTTACTTCTTCCATAGTGCTAACAGGCTACAATTTAAGATTAAGGATATTCTGGGATGCCAGATTGCTACCCTCTCGGGTACTTACCTTGGATTACCCCTCTGGGTCAAGGAAGACTCTAACTCCTTTTGCAATTATATTCTTGAAAGAATGCAGAATAAATTCGCAAGCTAGAAAGGCAAACTCCTTAGTAGTGCTAGCAAACTCCAAATCTTGGTTTCCTCTTTACAAGGGATCCCTGTCTATTTCCTTTCCTTATTCAAGATCTCAACCTCTGTGGCTGATAAGTTGGAAAGAATATAAAGAAATTTCCTTTGGATTGGTATGGAAGAAAAAATGAGATTGGACTTGGTTGGATGGGACAAGGTCTGCTACCAAGAGACAAGGGAGGATTGGGAGTGAGGAAAATCTCACAGTTTGACAAGGCCCTCATGGCTGAAATTGGATGGAAATTGGCTATTCACAAAGTTGAATGGTCCCATATTATGAGGGTTAAGTACTTTGGTGAGGAAAAATTCTACAGGATATTGAATTTAGACGGATTCCCCTATGGTTCCAGAATCTAGAAAAATATTCTTAAGTGTAGGGGCATCATCTCTCTAGGTTTGAAATGGCTTGTTGGTAATAGGAGTAGCGTTCGCTTCTGGGAAGATACTTGGATTGGGGATAAACAGTTGGCTTCCATCTCATCTCTTAGAAGATTGCAGGGTTGTTCTAAAGCTTATTTTGGGCAATGGATTGGTGATTACCTTGCCCCCAATAATTCTACGAAGCATATTGTCCAGAAGTAATATGCCCACTACTAAATTCTACCTTCTTACGTACTGTAACTATAACAAAATGTGGAAATTATTCCATAATAGGCAAGATCCAATTTTCTCCAACATCTCTCATAAATATAGAAGCTCCCAACAAAGTACAATGAGAACCCATCTATTTGAAACTTGAACCAAACAAGGAAAAAAACATAGAAGCTAGTTTATTAAAACCCCATCATGTATGTTGGGAAGCTGATGGTTAAGGATGACACTTTGAACAAGTCATTAGAATCATAGTAGTATTACTTGAAAAACTCAACAGTACTCGTGAATTAGCACACTTGTAGTGTTGTTTTTCAAGTTTTTCAAAAATATTAATTTTCTCCTCATTTTTACACAAAAGAGCAAGACATTAGACTACTAATAATAGCATATTGCAAATTCTTGTTTAGTATTAGGGTTAGAATGTTTTTTTTTTTCGTTTTTACTCTTTAAAGTTGTTTGAAAAATATTTTTTAAATCCTAAAAATAGTGTGTTATGCCATCATCAAGGACAACCTTCATTTTTATGTAACTCCTCTTCAAGTCAAGGTACAATAATTTCCATACACCCTGCATATTTCTTTTGTGATTGATATTTTAGAATGTCTTGTGCATATTTTTCCCTACTATGCATTGTATTTTACATAAAAAATGAATTTAACAAATATTACATCATTTTTTAGTTCCACATTGTAGTACCCCTCTCTTTTGGCTTGTCAGACTTTATGTTTTTGAGCATTCTGTGTGTGGTTTCGACCCCTTTGGTGTTGGTCAATTTTGGTTTTGGATGTGATGTTTGACTATGTTCCCTAGATTCATATGTGACATTGATACCTTATGTTATATGGTTGGTTAGAATAATGATGTTTTTCATATTGATGATTATGTGATGTTTTTTGATGTATCTATGCTCTGAGAGTTAGATGATTATAGAGATGGATTATTTATGTAATAATAGAATTTGATCTTGATGCTCATAGATGATTATATGTTCTGATCTTACATTGTATGTTATCTCTGATGTGTTTGGGGTGAAGCGGAAAAGCGTCGCACTGCTCTTTATGGGCAAGCTACGTCACTTACATTCCCTTTTCACGATGTGATGCTATATGATTTATATGCACATGTTCGACGGTTTGCTTATGCAGCTACAGGTACCGAGCATCAACTCCACCTGAATCTTCAGGTCTAAGCGTGCTCTTCAATCCAATGGTAAAGTGGAAAAACAAAGATACTAGTCAGACCCTAGACAATACTTTTTGTCAGGTACCCTTGTGGTCATAGCTAGTCTTGTTTCGTTAATCTCGTCCATGTGTGTGTGTGTTCATGTATGTTGTTGTTGACATCTTCTAAAAGGTTGGTTTATGTGAATTAATTAGTTTTGCAAGAAAAAGATTTAATTTAATAATAAATAATACTTTATACTTTTGATTATTTATTTTAATTAATAAATGTGTTTAGTGCAAGTTTTAAATTAAATTGATTAATTAAACATCTAATTTGGTAATTGTACTCAAGATAATCATGATAAAAAGAAAATAATAAAATTTAATTGTTATATGATGGCTTTCATAAAATAATCCTAGTGTTATTAAAAAAATAAATTAAACAAATTACCTCCACTCTTCTTTTTAAAAATAATTATAGTAAATAAATGGTATTATTTTAATGGGCATTTAATTGTTCTTATGTGCATGTTGGGAGTTACAAAAAGAGAATTAATGATTTTATTTATGGATCATTCTCGTATGAAGGGGGAGTATATTTTTTGGTTCTTTTTTAGGGTTGTAAAAAGAAGCCCCTTCCATGAAGAATTTACAGGGGATTTTGGAAAAATTTTGGAATGAAAAAAAAAATTGTCTGGTTATGCTTGAGATTTAATGGAAGTTATTTTGTAATTTCTTGAAAAATATTTGTGGAAGTGTTAGTTTGGATTTGGCTGGCTCTCTGGTTTGGATAAAGGATCTTCTGATTTCAGCTTCTGTGTCTTCTTATATTCTTTCCAGCTAGCATTTTGAGGTAGGGATTCTACCCACATCTTGCATGTTGAAATTCTTTTCAAGTTGTAGAATTAAATTGGAGATTTGTGATTTCGGATTGTTCAAATTTGGGGAAAGCATTTACAGTGTTCTGGAAAATATTTGGGTTTCTGGATTGGATTGGATTTTGCTAAAAATTTGGGGACTGTTGTTAAATGGATTCCTTTGTATATAGATATTGATTTCTTTCAGAGATTGGGTTTCAAAAAAAAATGGGAAATGGGGGTTGCTTTGGAAAAAGGTCAATTTGTGCAATGATATTAATTCTTTTGTTTTGAATTTGATTTTCAAATTAATTTAGGGTTGAATCTATAATTGTTCTAGTAAATCAGTTTAAGGATTTTGGGTTTTTTGGTGAAATTGGGTAAAATTTTGTGCTCTGTGATTGTATCAGACAATTTTGTGTGCTTTCTTTTGTATCCTATATATATATATATATTTGTGTGTGTGTTTTGGTTACTGTATCATGTTTGTGCAGAGATGTTATTATGGCATATTCTAGAATCTGGTAAGATATTCGTTTGAAAATATATATATATATAGTTACATTTGGAGCATATAGATTCCCTTGTCGTAAGATTCTTAGATTATTTGTTTGATAATCAGTTTATTGTTATCAAATATATAATGAGAAAACCTTGTCTTCTTAAATTCTGAATATTAAAATAATGGTTCTTTTACGAATATGAAATTACTAGTAATGATATGTATGTTGATGTTTCTAAGTTGAGATGTTGTGGAAAAAAAGAGATATTTGAATCTCCAGTGTTATTTACTGGATGTGATTCTTATCTGATTGACATAAAGAGAGTCTTGATTTTTTAGTTACCTTGGTTAATGGAGTAATGATGTCAAGTCTTTGAATGTTATTATGGCCATCTTGTTGTCTAAATGTATCTCTTTATCTTGACATTTTGAGGTCTTATTCATGTCTTGGATTTTTCCGTCTTTGTGGGAAATATTCGGTTAAATAGTTCTAAGTTTGGTTCAGGATGCCTTGGGAGGGAAGTTATAGTTTCTTTACTATATTGTCATGTTTCGTTCCTTGGATTAAAGTTCCAGTCTGTATTTTGAATAAGAAGCTAGATGTTGATTCCTAGCCTATCTTGGACCCTCCCCATGTGATGATTTATTCTAGCAAGAGAGTCATGCCTTGCTATGGTATTTGGTGCTTTTCTTCTTGAGTTTTCTTGTTTGGACTTTGGTTTTGTTTACTTTCCTAGGTGCATTCATGGGAGAGTGGCTTTCATGGGGGGCCGACACCCAAAGTAGTCGCCAGGGTAACTCAATGAAAGTTTGTAATCAAGTGATAACATAACTTAATGAATTGGGGATGGGTAGTTAGTTCACATTAAATAAGATAAATTTTTGGATGTCTCTCTTACTCCCAAATGCTCATTTAGGTTCAGGGTAAGTTGAGAAGGCCTGGAATGGCGTCCACCAATCTTGTGTCCATGAAAGATTAGTGTGGTCCACTAGAGTTGTATGGGGGTTGAGGGTCAGGAGAGGTTACCAGGGTAACCTAGGATGGGGGTCGAGACCTAGAGAAGACCTACCAAGGTAACTCATGACAACCTAGTGATGACACTCTTCCCAGTTGCATACCTAGTGGTTTCCTTGTTTGATTATTCGTGAGTACTTGGGCCTCTGGAAGTTGGTTGTTGTCCTTGTGAGTTCTTGATCTAATCTTGTGAATTATTTGTGATTGTATTCTTGTGAGCCTTGAGTTTGTTTTGTTTCATTTTGTTCCTTTCTCTTGTCTCTTGGGTCTGACTGGTACCTCCTAACACAAGGGGGTGGATCTGATGGTACCACATGGTTGGGTGGAATGTTATTCGCACCCATTGGGTTTTGGTATGAGTTGCATCTTGATCGAGATAGTTTGAGAGAAGACTGATGATCTACCTTGTGTTCCAGATATTGAGCTCTTGACATTATTGTACTATGAAGACAATATCCGCATGGATACCTTGTAATGTAAATTTATGATCATATTATTCTCTTGGCTATGTAAATTGAATCATGCACCTTGTGAAGGTCAATGTATTATTATTTGTTTTAGATCCTTATTTCTTCATTTATGATTGGTTATTTTATTTGAGTATTAACGTTGTGGGGCCTTGAGGACACTCGTATGATGTATATGTACCTGATATCTTCTTCTTGTATCATCATGTTGCTCATTGTAAATGTATAGTTTATTTCTTCTTTAATAAAAGAAAAATTATTCTCATTTTTATTGTTTATTTTTGTTTTGTCCTTTGGGCCTCATAGCAGGGGGCATTACACACACCTTATAAATTTTCCTCATTTATGCTTTTGCTAGATGATATCAATGCCATATAAATGGAATGCTACTACTGATATATTGACATATGGAATCAATAGAGGCACATACATTCACTCCCTACTTCTCATGGATAATCTGAAATTGTGAACCCATTAGTAATGCAAAATGCATAATCTTGTGATAATATCCTCTTAAAGATATACTGGAAGACTCTCAGCAGTTTTTAAAAAAGTGTCAAATTTATGAACAAGGGACGCATTCATCAAGTTCCTGTCAATAGTGTACTTAGTTTAGAGTAGATAAAGTATAGAGATAAAAAGTTATCTCAATGGAGATAAAAAAAATTAGATAAATAGAAAGGATAGAAATCAAAGAAGAGAATATCATTTGATATGATGTTTTTTTGATAGAAAATCTATTTACTTTCATGTAGAAATCTAGAATTATTATTAGTAATAAAATAATTTGAAATTTATTGTGACATTGTAGATATTTGTGTAAAAAGAGTTGAAGATGAATAAATAAATATTCAAAAATAATAAAGTTAATTTATTTAATTATATTAAATTTAATTATTTTTTAAATTCATCTAACAATATTAAAATACACTAAAACAAAAAATCCTAATTTTGACCATGATGTTGTTTGTGCAACAAAGGCTTAAATGGATAATTAATAACTTCAAATCAACTATGCATCCAATTATAGAGATCCAATGTTTCCCACGAAGACAAGATATTTTTATTTGTAAAGAGGTGTTAAAAAATGGTACTTTATATAGGATAAAACAAATAACAAAAAAGAAAATATATTCATAAAAAATATATTGAAAAGGTGGTCACATGCAATCTATGAGTAAAAGGGAAAAATATTTTTGTGTTTTTTAATAAATTAATTTTGGTGATATTTTTATTGGAATTTAATTGTGTAATTTTTAATTGTTGTTTATTGATTTTATTTTATGAGTATCAATTAAAAAAATATTGTTTAAAAATATAAATGATTTATTTTAAAATTTATTATATTTCTATAGGAGTTCATAAAGATGAATTGTTATTATTTCTTCATAAGTTTTCTATTCTTATATTATTTCAACATAAATATTTTGAATTATGAAGTATTTCTTAATATCAAACTCACTTAACTTACAAATAGATTAACAAATTAAGTGAACTTGATCTTGAAGGAACCTATCCCATCAAAGATACTTAAATCAAAATTATACTTGAGATACTCCACCCTTATAAATGTTACCTAAATACATTAGTACTAAGTAAACTATTCATACTAATACAAAATGGATTCTTATATTTATAAAAAAAAAAAAAATTGAAAAAAGACTATATAATTATATTCTAACTAAATATTATATAAAAAAAAAATAATATAAAATATTTCATCCATAATTGTATTGCATTCGATGGTCTATTAGAATTCCAATACCTCAATCCACATTATAATCTTTTATTCTAAACTATGAAGTTAATTTTGTTTTAAAAAATTGAAGAGACATTACTTGACTACAATTGATGTTTATGGTATATCACCATAAGACAATTAAGGTGCGTATTTTTTATATAAAAAATTTAATTTTGCTTTGCAAAAGCTAATTGTTTTCCTCCTTTGTGTTTATGTAGTTTTTGGAGTTTCAATCAAACATTAATAGATATTTGTCAAAGTTAATATTCCTTTTAAAATTTAAAAAATCACTATATCATTAACCAAGGGAATAATATTAGAGTTTATTCAAGTATGTAATGCATCTTTTTTTTTCATGTTTGTAGGGTATTAATGGCTTGTCAAAAATTTGAAGTACTTTGCGCCAAGCTGCATCACTGTAATAATGAAAAACCTATTACACTGGCAGAGTTCCTATGTACACATTCGCCTATTCTTTTAATTGACGTTCATGACCCTAGGATTAATTGTTTGGGCACAGATAATTTTGAAGATGCTTGGGATTTTGTTGTCATATGTGTCCTAGAAATAGATGAAGTAGAAACTTTTTGTATACAAATTCAAGGATCAGTGAACAAAAAAATTTTAGCTTCAAGAAAATTCAAATCATCTAGACAGTTTTAATTCTGCATTTATATGCAATTGATACAGTGATTAAAAAAAGAAAAATAGCCAACGATTTTAAGGATTGAATTTGGTCTTGGACTGTCAAGGCCAAGGACTCAAATCTTTAACCATATTTATTACAACACCCAACTCAAATATTTGTTGTGGAAATATTCTACAAAGTAGGTACACACACCAGTCATTAGAATCTACATGACCCCATAACCCGAAGAGGAATCATCCCAGCCCTGCAAACCAAAGATTGTATGCTTGGTTGGATAAGTTTGTAGTTAAAAGAGTTGTCCTTTTATGGATGTCTTTCTCATTTGTTCTTCTAAGCATGCACTTACATTACATTTCACCTACTTTGATCATTAGAGGGTATTAATATAATTCAAATTTCCCAAGGACATCTAGCCAATGGTCAATATGGTTGAGGGGATATCCAAAAAACTAGTATAATAAAGCTATATGTGAGTCAACATTACATCACAATCTACCTTCAAGTGAGTACCTGCATTGATCGACAATGTGATTTGTTATCTAGGATATGGATTATTTTGTGTGGTTAGAAATAAATCATGGGAGATGTTTTTTAGCATTGATTTCTCAGTTATTACATTTGGTAAAAAATTGAGGTACCTTTTCCAATTTTCTTAAGATCATACATACTTTATACAAGACTTTGGCAAGTGTTTAAAAAGAATCAATATTATTCTTCATTATTAGTTCCTGCCATGGCAGGATACTATTGAATCCATTCAATCCAATTCGTTAATTTGTTTAGCCAATCATACAAAGAACTAAAATATTTTAACAAAAAACTTATAGTGGAAGTTTAATTTTTATTTTAAATAATTTGCTCCTACCATTTTTCTTTCTTCCTATTAGTTATAATAAGTAGAAAATTCAAATTCCCCCCCCCCCCCCAAAAAAAAAAAAAAACAATTGAATTCTCAATTCTTACTGTATTAATTATTTGAATGATATGAGCACAAAAGGAGGTAGAACCACAAAAAAAAATCTCCACACCAGTCAAATTAACCTAAAATAATTAATGTGTTTATGGCCATGTTTGCCTCATTTCTAGGTAAAGAATTATTGTTTACAACCTTCCTTAATAGACCCACATGTTTTTAATTAATATAAACTAAAATTTAAAGATGGAAGTTAGATTTTCTAATAAATATATTTCTTTTTAATATTAGAGTAAATATAAAATATGTCTAAGAAATAGATATTGTTGTATTCAAATATTGTATCCACAAAAATATTGTAAATATTTACATTTGATTTCATTTAATCTGAATAATAAAATAACTTATGTAATACATTTAAATAATGTAAAACAATGATAATAATATCATGAAATTTAAAATATTTTAGAAACATTAAAAAATGTGAGCTGGCGAGCGAAGCGAGATTAGGGTTTCGAAGTGCGCCATGCAGGAGAATGTGGTGAAGTTTGATTAGGGTGATGAAGCAGTAGCGGATCTGCTTCCACCCAAGGATCCATTTGGCCTTAACACTAACCATGTGCCTCAATGGGTTTTTCGAGGTGGGCAATGGGTGGATATGGTCGTTCAACAAACAGATTCCTTTGGTCTTCCTCACCTTGGTGCTTGCGATGGTAATGAGGGTTTGTCTTGGGTTAAAAATTCCAAGCGATATTTTCGTTCTTTCCCATCCTCTAGTTATTTTCGGGGTTTTTTTCGTTAGTTTGGGGGTCGGGGCCAAAAGACAGGAACCAAGGCTCTTGGTGTTTGGCGATATGGCACACAGGCTGCAAATGTTAGAACTTCCCAAGCTGAGAATAAGGCACGGAAGGGAATGGTAAATAAGGAAACTAGAACAAAGCAGATGTCCAGTGTTCCTTCGTCGAAGGAAATTTTGGGGGAAGTTGTTCACCCACTGTCAAATCCTAAGATGTCCTTGAAGTTTAAATTTGTATGGCTCTCGGTACCCTTGATTGATGTCTCTAATATGACTTTGGGAAAGAAGGCTCATGATCTTCAAGCTTTGGCGGTCATTATTCAGGTTTGGGGCGACACCATTCCTCTTTCAAAGCTACAATGTAAGATCCATTCGCACTGGTATGGTACCTTGAACTTTCAAGTTTTATTTGCAAGTTCTTTCATTATTGTGTTTGATTTTGCTGAAGCTAGAAGTTCCATTTTTTTGGATGGGTAAAAATTTGATTTTTGTAGAAACTTGGAAGCCCTTCTTTGAGCCCTCTTGGGTTACCACTAAAGGGGCCCCTTCCTAGTTCAAACTCCCTATGTTTCCCTCTGAATTTGTTGAATCTGATATCTTAAGGAAAATTGGGGATTCCTTTGGCAAGTTTTTATTGTCGCATTCTATTTTTGAGGATGGCTATTTTGTGGTCAAAATTTATGTATTAATTGCTATGAATGTTTCTCCTCCTGGAACTTGCATTATCCAGACCTCTTCTAGTATATGGCGTTAAGGCCTTGTTAGGGAATCAGTGGAGTTTGTTTGTACTTCAGTTGTTATGGATTCACCTTTGGTTTTTGATATGAAGAAGATTAAATTTGCTTCAAGAACCCTTGATTCTTCTGTTGATATAAATCTTGAATTTTTCTCTTGGAATAAGGTGCAAACTTCTATTAAGGATTCACATATTGCTTCTGTTATTCCTCCTTTGGATAAAAATATTTCATCTGGGATTAATCCAGATTTAGCTAACTACTCTGTTCCTTCTCCTTTCTTGGGCTTTGTTAAGGTTACATGTGTGAATAATGTTAATTGTTTGTCTAATTCTGGTAATTTACCTTTGAAACTTGGGGGTTTGGAGAAAAGTAAGTTGGTTACTAAGGGTCCTCCTTTGTCTATTAGTCCTGCTAGTTTGGATAAGAAGAACAGTGAGCCCCCACAGGAGGTTGATAATCCTCTTATTGCTCCAGATGATCAGCTTATTGCTCAGGTGCAAAACATTGTTAGTAGTAATAACATTGCTCTAAATTTTGAATTAGCTGAGAGAATAATAACTTCGATTTCAGTTGACTTAGGTAAGTTGGATAATGACTTATCTGCTTTCCCTATAAATAACCCTTTTCAATTGCTTAATTCGGAAATGGCAATGGCTCCTTTGGTTCTTGGCATTCCTTCGAATTCCATTGGGATTGAGGTCTTTGATCAAGGCAAGGATAAGGCCCTTGTTGAACCTGCACCTCTTGGCTTCAATGGTTTACCCTTGATTCAATCCCCACTCTCTCTCGCTTCTCCATTTACTACTTCTATAAACAGGGGTTGAAAGCCTAAACATGTGAAGACACAGTTAGAAATTGATGCTGGTATCCAATCAACTCTTCTTTCTTCTTTGGAATCTTCCAAAAAGAATCAATCCAAAAAACCTTTTAGTCTGCCGGTAACAAGAGCCTTGGCTTCTAAAAGGAGTCTTCAAAAGGAATTTGTTGAGGGAAAGGTCTCTCAGAATTCTTATTGTGAAAAGAGGGGAGTCGATGCCTCCCCTCTGAGACAATGAAGATTATATCTTGGAATGTTAGGGGCTTAAACGCCCCTAACAAAAGACACTTGATTAAGTCCCAATTGGACTTAATGAAGTGTGATATTGTGATGGTGCAAGAAACTAAGTTAAATTTATCTTCTGCAAATTTGTTATTCTCCTCTTGGAAATCTTGGAAGTTCTTTGCTTCTTCCTCTTTAGGGGCTTCAGGAGGACTTGTTTTTCTTTGGAAAAACTCTAGTGTGGATTTCTCTTTGGTTGCCTCCTCATCCAATTGGATGCTTGGACTAGTTAAGAGTAGGTTATCAGATACTAAATTCTAGCTTTTTAATGCATATGGTCCTTTAGAGTGATGGAAAAAAGGAAACTTTGGGTGAGTTTAGTCGATTGCTTCTCCTTTGTTCGATGCCTTCCTGATTTTTGGGAGTGACTATAATGCTATTTCTTGTCTGGAAGAGAAGGTTGGGGGGGGGATCATTCCTAATAAGCATATTATTACAGATTTTTGCCACTTTATCAGTAATTTGAATTTAGTTGATTGTAAACCTCACAATGGTCCTTTCACATGGACCAATATGCGAAAAGATTTTTGTCAAATTGTTGAAAGATTGGACCGGTTTTTGGTATCTGAAAATTGGTATAATTCTGGTCAGGATTTTGTTTCCTCAGTCCTCCCTTTCACTGGGTCGGATCACTTTCCTATAATGTTTTCTATACTTGAGGATAGGGCACCTAGGAAGCTTCCTTTCAAATTTGAACCGATGTGGTTTAGGGACCAATCTTTTTTGCCTTTATTAAAACAATGGTGGTTGTCTGCTCCACATGTTTATGGATCAAGGATGTATCAGATAGTTAAGAAATTGGCTTATTTAAAAAATAAGATTAGAGTTTGGAATTCTTTACATTTCAAGAATATTTTTGGGGAAAAAGATAGGCTTCAGGAAGAAATAGAACAGGTTAACAAGACTATTCTCAGCTCAAGTATGACTCCTTTGGCCTTTGATAGGCTTAAATTATTGAAAGCCCAATTGGAAGAAGTTTTGGCAAGGGAAGAATCTTATTGGAGGCAGAAATCTAGGGATCTTTGGTTATTAGAGGGTGATCGGAATACGAAATTCTTTCATTCTTCAACTAAGCTTAGGAGGCAACGTAATAGAATATCTTGTATTATTGATTCTAATGGGAGGAGTTTGTTAGATGAGGATGTTATTGCTTCTGAAGCAGTTAGCTTTTTCAAGTCTCTTCTCTCAGCTGAGCCTGTTTCCTTAGATAATATTTTTGTTAATTCAATCCCCCCTCTTGTTAGTCAAGAGGATAATAGGATGCTTATGGCACCCTTTTCTTTGGATGAGCTAAGAGATGTGGTCTTTTCCATGCATTCAGAAAAGGCTCTAGGTCCGGATGGATTCACGACTTTATTTTTTCAAAAGTGTTGTGACTTTGTGGGGAATGATGTCCTGCTAGCCTTGGAATAATCTAGGAGGAATAGAATGATCTTGAAAGAACTCAATACTACTCTTATTGCCATTATTCCGAAAGTGGATAACCCTAGCTCCTTTTCTAATTTTCACCCTATTGCCCTGTGTAATACTTTATATAAGATTATTACCAAGGCAATCTCAGTTAGGCTGGCCAGGCTCCTTCCCAAGATAGTTTCCATTGATCAAGGTGGCTTTGTGCCTAGTAGGAAAACCTCAGAGGGTGCGATTGTAGCTCATGAGATTTTGCACTCCATTTCGCAACAAAGGACTCTGGCTATGATTCTTAAAATTGGTATGCTCAAAGCTTATGATTGAGTTAACTAGCAGTCCCTTGTTGTTGTTTTGAATTGCTTTGGGTTTGCACATAGTTGGGTTAAATGGGTATTTTCTTGTATATCTTATGCTCGTTTCTCAGTTTTGATTAATGGCTCCCCTTCAGGGTCTTTTTCTTCCTCTTAGGGGGTTAGGCAAGGGGATCCTCTTTCTCCTTTTTTGTTTATACTTTTGGTAGAAGCTTTAAGTAGGGTCATTTTCTGATGCTAGAGCATCTAGTAAGTGGAGTGGCATTAAAATAGATGGCTATCCTTCTTCACAATCCCATTGTCTTTTCACGGATGATACCCTTCTATTTGGTTCTTCCTCCTTGACAGAAGCCAAAGTTATCGAAACGATTACTACTGATTACTCTTCTTTTTCTGGTCAGAAAGTTAATGAGTTGAAGTCTAAGGTTTTCTTTTTGAATGTGTCCCCGCTGGTTAAGGATAGACTCACTCAATTTTGGGGCTTCCAAGTGGAGGCCTTCCCTTGTAAGTACCTAGGCATTCCTTTTTTTGTTGTCTCGGACAACGCTTCCTTTTGGGATAAAGTGGTTCATGCGACATCTTCTAGAATTTCTTCCTGGAATCATAAATGGCTCACATTGGCTGGTAAGATTCTTTTAATTAAATATGTTCTTAATGTCATTCCTACATACTTGATGTCTATTTTGAAGACTTCCCCCAAAGTTGTCCAAGATCTTAAGGAATTCTTAAGGTCCTTTCTTTGGAATGATAACATTAGGGATAAGAAGAAGCTTCCCCTTCTAGCATGGGATAAAGTTTGTCGTCCTAGAGAGATGGGAGGAGCGGGTATCCAAGATTTAGTATCCCAGAACAAAGCTTTGGGGGATAAACTTGTTTAGAAATTATACTCGGACCCATTAAGTAAATGGGCTTCCAATATGTTTGCTAAGTACTTAAGGGGGGGCCCTAGAGAAAGGATTTTCACAGCCTCATCTCTTCCGAAAGGATCTTCTTTTTGGAACTTTCTGGTTAGTTGTAGATCGGTTATTCTTCCGCACCTTTCTTGGGTTGTCCATAATGGGAAGAAGGCCCGGTTTTGGGATGAAGTTTGGAATGATCACCCTGCATTATCTTCCATTCGGGATTGGTCTCCTTTGTTTGATATTCTTTCGGTTCTTTGGGGAGTTTTTGTTGCAGATTATGTTGACATTGATTCTTCAGGTCCTTACCTAGTAGCTAGATGGAAGGCTATTGCTTTTCTTCCCATTGATAATGATATCAGAGTATCTTTTGAGGCGGGGCTCTAGAAAAGATCTCTTGTGTTCCAAGATAAAGAGGATATCTTGGTGTGGACTAGGAGTGCCTTAGGCTCTTACTCAGTAAAGGAGGGGTATAAATCTTTGTCTCAGTCCTCTTCTTCCTCCTCTTAGTCTGCTAAACTTTTCTGGCATTCGGCTTGTCTTCCTAAAGCCGGGTCTTTTGCTTGGTTAGCATTTTAGGATAGAGTTCTCACTAGGATGAGATTGGATAGGCTTGGGATTACTGCGGTTTTCCCTTGTGTATTTTGTGGATATTGTATGGAAACCATGGATCATATGTTCTTGCTTTGTCTGTTTGCTCTGGATTGTTGGTACTGGCTGTTTGGAATGCTTGGTTGGTCTTCTTCTATTAGTCCTAATTTATTGTCGCATTTCATGGCTTGGCCTTTGTTGTATTCATCATATTTTTATTCCTCTCTTTGGATAGTGGCACCTTCTATTGTTGTCTGGAACATCTGGTTGGAGAGGAACTCTAGGATTTTTAAGCATAAATCAACTTCATTAGAAGTTCTTGACAAAATGCTATCTTCCATTTCTGAGGTGGTGCTTTCTTACATCTTCAAAAATTTGGAACATCTGAAGTCCTTTTCTCATTGGGATAATTGGGTAACATAGAAATGGTGTTCACTTTGTGTTATTCCTTCTCATGGGGCTTTAATAGTTGGATTGTCTTCACTTGTCAAACATAGGATGGCTAAATGGATGCCTCCCCCCCAATTCTCCTTTAAGTTAAATTTTGATGGGGCCTCTAAGGGTAATCCGGGGAAATCAGGAATTGGGGTGGCCATCTTTGATCATAATTCTAAGATTATTAAAGTTGTGGGGAAATATATTGGTGTTGGCTCTAATAATGTTGTGGAATTTCAGGCGTTATCTTTTGGTCTTGATCTTGCCATCTCTTTGGACATTAAAGATATTGTTATTGAAGGGGACTCAATGTTGGTCTTTCAGTCGGTCTCTGCTAAGAAATGTGTTTCCTAGCATCTACAGTACTCGTTAGAGCGTATTCTTGCACGGTTGAAGTGTTTTTCTATCTTTACTATCTCACACTATTATAGGGAGATAAATGTTATTGCAGATTACTTGACCAATAGGGTTGTTGTTGAATGTGTTGAGTACTTAGAGGTTCATCCTTGGGACATCCTTGCTTCTTGCATTAGTATTATTTTTTAAAGGGTGTTTGGTCATAATTTGTAGCCTTCATCATACTCCTTATTGGGTGTGGTCTTTCTTTCACATATGACAACAAGGAGGGTGTTGTCTTGCCTTATGGCAACATCTTTGTTATTGGAATATTCAGTAAGTATCTCCTCATGGAGCAAGGAGGATGTTGAGGTTGTTTTTACTTGACCTGTATCCTTCTTGTTTGAATTGGCCTTGTGTTTGATCTATCATTATTTCATAGGGTGGGAAGAAATTGGCCCTGTGCGGGATTGATGTCTTTGTGAGTATGGTGGCTACATGAGTATTTGGGCTCAAATCACTCATTGTTTGGGGCTTTTAATTTGTGCTCATTTTTGTGTGACTGTTGCTCTGAATGGGCATATTTTTATCATTACAAGTTCTTGCAGGTTGATGGTTTGATTATGGGCATATTTTTATCATTATATTGATTGCACGTTGGTGGTTTGATTGGTAATCATGTTAAAGAGTTTGGAAGGCTTGGGTATCATTGCTCGATTTACCTTTCAGATCTTCGTTCACTTGCACATTGTGTAATGATGAGATGACAGAGTCCTCGTCTGATTGTTTTCGATTTGGCAATTAGTGAGGGATGAGTTTCTGTATACTGGCTTTTGCTCATCATTGTTTGGTTATCTTTCTTTTGCCATCTTTGTTTCTTCCTGTCATGTTTAAGCGTATGTTCATCATGGTTTGCTCACTCCTCTTGCACGTTGCTTGCTTATCATGTTTTGGTAGTGGCTTCTGCTCATTCGATGAGGCTTCGTGTTTGGTTTTGGTTGTTTCCATAATGATCCCTTTGTTGGTTTGGTTTATATTTGGGTTTGGCTGATGGTTTTATTATGTCTATTCCTTCTTTGGTGTCGTTATTCATTGGATAAGATGCTCTGTTTTATTTGGAAAGTTTTTGTTAGATTTGGAGGATGGTGGTTGTCTTTGAGAAATTGGATCATGCAGATTGTTTGGTATATGAGATGGTTTCTCATCTTGTTGCTCATTTTTTGGTTGTTGTTGTGGGCCATCATGTGGCTTGGTCTTATTCTGGTTCCTTGGGGTCTTCAGCATCCTCCCCTTCTCCTTATTTGGATTATATTATGTTTGCTCTCGATATTTGTCTTGGCAGGTTCTCTTATAATAATTTCTCTTATGGTTATTGGTATCATACTAATCAGTGGTTTGGAGAGTTGTGCTTCTTAGACAAGGATGGCCCAGTTTTGATACTTATTCTAGTTTTTTGACGGGTGCACTTTTGCCTGGTGTTTCACTTTCATAGTTTTCTCTTGTATGCCTCTTATGGCAGCTTCCTTTATATCTAATGAGGCTTGTTATGTAATTGGGAAGGGTTTTTTGGGTAGATTGGGCCCATGGGCTTCTTGTAATGGGTAGATAGGCTTGTGTTATTTGAGCAATACTGAAGGGTTATCTTACTGGTTCTTTCCCTTCAGTGCTCTTTGAACCACACACCATGTAAGAAATAATTCTATTAATATAATTCAGTGGTTTTTTCCACTTTTATCAACAACAAAAAATATATATATCATGAAATTTAAGTTATTGGAAAACTAAGAATGAATCATGTCTTAAAAGTATGAAAAATAATTTAATTATCAAAAAAATAAAATATGTTTATATTACAAGCTACTACACAATTTCAAGTTTAAAAAGTAGCAAAAGTTTATAAATCAACATCTTAATCATTGCATGAACAATAAGTTTAACGTTGATATATAAGATCTATATCAAAATATATTGTTCTTGTTTCTATAAAGTTTATATTACATATGATATATTTACATAAATCTTTAATTTCTAGAAATTATCACAAAATTTTATTCTTTTACATTATTTTTGGTATGTTAATGCTTGTTTTATTCAACATTGATACATTAATTTCTTAGTAATCTTCATAACTATTTATTTATTATTATGATTTTAACATTGTTTAATACGAATACTTTAAATGGTTTGATATACTATTATTAATTAATATAAACCTTATTCTATAGATGTCTCCATTATAAATTTATTATTTGTCAAATAACATTCATAATGATAAGATTAATATTCATGTGGTCAGCATATTAACTATTATAAGAGTAATATTTACTTCTTCCATACTGCTAACAGGCTACAATTTAAGATTATGGATATTCTGGGATGCTAGATTGCTACCCTCCTAGGTACCTACCTTGGATTACCCCTTATGATCAAGGAAGTCAATTCTATTCTTGAAATAATGTTGAAGAAACTCTCAAGTTGGAAAGGCAAACTCCTCAGCAGTGTTGGAAAACTCCAACTCTTGGTTTCCTCTTTACAAGGGATCCATGTCTATTTCCTTTCCTTATTCAAGATCTTGGCCTCTATGGCTGAGAAGTTGGAAAGAATCTAAAGGATTTTCCTTTGGATGGGACAAGGTTTGCTACCCAAGAGACAAGGGAGGATTAGGAGTAAGGCAAATCTCATAGTTCAACAAGGTCCTCATGGCTAAAACTGGATGGAAATTGGCTATTCACAAAGCTTAATGGTGTCATATTATGAATATTATGAGTGCTAAGTACCTTTGTCAAGAAAAATTCTATAGGATATTGAATTTAGACGGATTCCCCTATAGTTCCAGGATCTAGAAAAATACTCTTCAGTGTAGGGGCATCATCTCTCTAGGTCTGAAATGGCTTGTTGGTAATAGGAGTAACATTTTCTTCTGGGAAAATACTTGGATTGGGGATAAACCATTGGCTTCTATTCCATCTCTTAGAAGATTGCAGGGTTGTGCTAAAACTTTTTTTTGGCAATGGGTTGTGTTAGCACACATTTTTATAAAATACTTTGTTCTATTTCTTTGATGTTTTACATGTACATTTAAACATAAGAACATTTATTATTGGATTGTATGTGCAGGATATGTGTTGCAGTATCAGAAAAAATCCCTCTATGACCCTGTTTTTCAGAATTTGACAAGCACTGCTAGGGCGTGCTAAGGTTTGGCACTGAATATGAACTACATGAGGAAGTTTCAGCATGACAGCATTGGGAGCCATATAAGGCATTCTTTGGGCCTATGTGATGGTCTCTATCATCTATTAGCACATGTAGAGTTTCCATAAAAGGTTACAAGTGTGAGTGATATATGAAGAAGAGCTTAATTTGCATAATTGTCAAATTTGAACTATCGGTGTAAGTTACCCCAATAAAATTGACTAGCATAAATAATGAGAAAACTTATCGGCATGACCTAGACCGATCACTCTTAAGCAGAACCAAAAGGAAGTTTAAAAGAAGGTGCTCATCGTCATAACATTCATTATTGGAGGCATGAGAAAAATGTTGTGTCGATAGCCGATAAGGTGATCGGTATAACCTACACCGATGAAAGACAATGTGAAGTAGACAGTAAATTTCACAGGGTTGTCGGAAAATGATATCTCGTGCTACCCTGATATCCGATGGGCTAGATGGCAAAAGGCGGTGTCATTAGCATGACTTTATCCGATGAAGCAACACCAAAAAGTGGGAATACTAAGCCATCGAGATAGCTCAAACTATCGGTATAAGGAGTGTTGGGTTACGCTGATACCCGATAAGAAAGAAAAAGTCGAGCACAGAGGAGGAGGTTATCGGTATGACTTACACTGACTAAGGAGAGTGCAGTGCATATGTTTTGAAATCATCGGGATATCGGACAGCGTAAGAAAAAGCTACCCCGATACCCAATAGGTTATATATCATGATGGATGGAAATGAGGTTTCATCGAGATAGCCTACACCGAAGTAAGTGACTAAAAGAGCGACAAGGTAAATTAATCAGGATGACATTGGCCCTTCAGAGGAAGATATTTTCCACTATGTCAATACCCGATGATGAATCTGAAGTGATTATCGCGAAGGAGACCTCATCGGGGGAATATAAGCCGATGGATCTGAAAACAAACATGCTGGAGCCCGATGTCATCAGGTCATCGGAGAAACACAGGAAGGGTTATTCCGACACCCGGTAAGCTTTGCAACACGATGACCAAGAGGGAGGTTTCATCGGGAAATCATATGCCGATAGACCGAACAAGTAAAAAGGAAGCACAAGCATGAAGTAAATGTCATCAGGTCATCAGGAAAACATAAAATAAGTTGTCCCGATACCCGATAAGGTGACCCGATGTAACGAATGCGATATAGACTACTAAGGGGGATTCATCGAAATAGCTTTTCACTATCAGAGGAACATATTTGGAGCTATGTTGAAACCTAATGCGCAAAATTCCACAGAGGAGTAAAAGGAGGGTGTATCGGAATGACCTATGCTGATGTGATATAAAGGTGAAAGTAGAACCTAGCCAGGAGGTGAAGTGATCAGTAAGACCTATGCCAACTGAAGGACAGGTGGTGCCAAATAATTGAATTATCAAAAAAGTTATGTCGATTAGCTGTTGTGAAATCTGATTGCAAACGGATCGACCCGCCATTATGAAATGCAAAGAATGGGTAGATTGGTGTTCGTACGAGGCAAACCATAGCAGGATTTCAGTTGAGTAAATTCTTTTAATCCGTCAACTGAAGAAGTTGAGGAAATACAACTTCGGAGATCCCAAGAACACCTACATGCAAATACCTATCACAAGAGAAGAATGGAGACACATAAAGCGAAAAAGCATAAATGCTCTGAAAAATAAGATTATCATTCAGAAAGGGAATCAATTTTAATGAAGAACAATACAATCCTTATAAAAGGATAATAGCAACCCTAAAGGTGTGCAACCCTAAAGAAACCCTAAAGGGATAATGCGTATTTAATAATTAGAATAATTATTAAATACTTACAATATTTATTAAATGTCTAAGTTTAGCTTAAGCGTAGAGTTTAATAGACTAATAATTAAATAAATAATTATTAGCTAATACAAGATAACTCTAACACCCCCCCTTAAGTTGAACTTAGGGAGTAGCTAAAAAACTAAATGCATAAAGAAAAAAATGCAACTACATGATGAAGGCAAATTTGGGTCCCGACAACAAGGCCTAATGAGGTACCCAATCACAACCAAATCTCTATGAACTAGAGAAATAGAGAAAACCACGTGGAAAAAAACTCTACTCCAAAAAGAGATGGAAAAGCAAGAAGAACGCCACTAAAGCAAGAAATAGCTGCAAACAATGTCGAAGAGTAACTGCTGATCTGAAAAACCTCCACTAAAATAGAACATGATCAGGTAGAGAAGACTGTAATCTGCATGAGTGCCCTCAAATGACACTACTCGAATCAGATGGCAAACAAAGGAAAACAACTGAACTCGAAGATACATATGGCATGAGACACTAAAGCCTGAAGAGTCGATCAATCAAACGAAGGAAGCATTAGAACCAATAGGACAAACTTCCCCATAATGCTGAAAAGGGACAGGGACAGGAACATTGAAAAGAATGGCCAACAAGAACTGCATGACGAAGAACCAGGAACATCAAAGGTGCTGAGAAAAGTACAGGGTGTCGTGGAAGGAACACTCATTTGACACACATCATGAGGTGAATGCCATGGAAGGAACACTCACTGGACAAAGGAAGATGGCAAACAACAAGCAAACATCAACCCCCCCATGGCACTTTATAAGTAGTGCATGTACAATAAGGCACAAGAGGTGCAAGATTCCATGTAAACAATGCATGATGACACTTTATCTCAGTGTGTTTGCATAAATACAAGCTACAATGATAAGAATACTGGAAATAGAAATGAGAACCAAAATAGAGACATCCTACCCAAAGAAGAGATCTCAGGACCTGAAACAACCAAGATATCCACTAGAGTGGTGAAAAGCAAAAAATTGAATAAAATATGCATGGAGTATAATCTAGAAATAAAACTCATATGACTGGAAAGTACACAGAACAAGCTTTCCAACGATATAAATTTTTCAAAAAATGAAGTTCGGATGCTAATTCTATGGCTCCCGGAGTGCAAAAAAGAGACCCCACTTTGACTAGAAAAAAATAGAGTCAAACAGAAAAAATTGGAAAAAATTACCAACATGATGAAGTCCGGCCCGGAACCAGCTTTCCGACGCCTATTCATTTTCGAAAAAACGACTCCGTATGCCCAAGATATGGCAAAAAAAAAAAAAAAACCCTCTTTTTGGACATAAAAAGGGTAAATTTTTATTTTGTTTTTTTTTTCCTTTTTTTTTTTTTTTGACGAAAATTTTCTTACACATTTGTTGGTACAGTTGTACGGATTTTTGTGCCTCATAAAGCATGCCAATGAAGAAATCATAGCCCAGATGCACTTGTCACCAAAATAGGTCGAATTATATATCAAGATGAATGGAAACGCCCTTCAGAAGCCAACAGTGAGGTCTATTATGGCCCAAACTGCTCTGATTTTTTTAATAATTTTTTCGATGAATTTCTCGAAATTCATGCAAAAAAAAGAAGGCAAAACCAAAGAAAGAATTTTAAAACCCAAATTTGACAAATTTTATATGGAAATGGGGGTTTTGGGGCGTTTTGAGCTCAATGGTGAGGTTCGTTTGAGCCCAAAATGATCAGAAACAAAATAGCTACCCCAAATCCAATAAAAAAATTTGAAAAAACTTGAAACCCTCCTCAAAATATCTTCTGAAAAATCAGGAACAAGTAGCAACAAATTTAGGCTCTGATACAATGAAGAAGTTCAGGAAATACAACTTCGGAGATCCCAAGAACACCTGCATGCAAATACCTATCACAAGAGAAGAATGGAGGCACATAAACCAGAAAAGCATAAATGCTCTGAAAAAGAAGATTATCATTCAGAAAGGGAATCAATTTTAATGAAGAACAATACAATCCTTATAAAAGGATAATAGCAACCCTAAACGTGTGCAGCCCTAAAGAAACCCTAATGGGATAATGTGTATTTAATAATTAAAATAATTATTAAATACCTACAATATTTATTAAATGCCTAAGTTTAGCTTAAGCATAGAGTTTAATAGACTAATAATTAAATAAATAATTATTAGCTAATACAAGCTAACTCTAACACCCCCCCTTAAGATGAACTTAGGGAGTAGCTAAAAAACTAAATGCATGAAGAAAAAAATGCAACTACATGATGAAGGTAAATTTGGGTCCTGGCAACAAGGCATGATGAGGTACCCAATCACAACCAAATCTCTATGAACTGGAGAAATAGAGAAAACCACGTGGGAAAAAACTCTACTCCAAAAAGAGATGGAAAAGCAAGAAGAACGCCACTGAAGCAAGAAATAGCTGCAAACAATGTCGAAGAGTAACTGCTGATCTAAAGAACCTCCACTGAAATAGAATATGACCAGGTAGAGAAGACTGTAATCTGCATGAGTGCCCTCAAATGACACTACTCGAATCAGATGGCAAACAAAGGCCAACAACTGAACTCGAAGATACAGATGGCATGAGACACCAAAGCCTGAAGAGCTGATCAATCGAACCAATGAAGCATTAGAACCAATAGGACAAACCTCCCCATAATACTGAAAAGGGAGAGGGATAGGAACAATGAAAAGAACGGCCAACAAGAATTGCATGACGAAGAACCAGGAACATCGAAGGTGCTGAAAAAAGTACAAGGTGTCGTGGAAGGAACACTCACTTGACACACATCATGAGGTGAGTGTCGTGGAAGGAACACTCACTGGACAAAGGAAGATGGCAAACAACAGGCAAACATCAACCCCCCATGGCACTTTATAAGTAGTGCATGTACAATAAGGCACAAGAGGTGCAAGATTCCATGTAAACAATGCATGATGGCACTTTATCTCAGTGCGTTTGCATAAATACAAGCTACAATGATAAGACGGCTGGAAATAGAAACAAGAACCAAAATAGAGACATCCTACCCAGAGAAGAGATCCCAGGACCTAAAACAACCAAGATATCCACCAGAGTGCTAAAAAGCAAAAAACTGAATAAAATATGCATGGAGGAGAATCTAGAAATAAAACTCATATGGCTGGAAAGTGCACAAAACAAGATTTCCAACGATATAAACTTTTTGAAAAATGAAGTTCGGATGCTCATTCTATGGCTCCTGGAGTGCAAAAAAGAGACCCCACTTTGACTAGAAAAAAACACAGTCAAACAAAAAAAATTGGAAAAAATTACCAACGTGACGAGGTCCGGCTCGGAACCAACTTTCTGACACCTATTCATTTTCAAAAAAACGACTCCGTATGCCCAAGATATAGCCAAAAAAAAAAAAAAAAACCCCCTCTTTTTGGGCATAAAAAAAGATTTTTTTTTTTTTTTTTTGACGAAAATTTTCTGACGCATTTGCAGGTACAGCCGTACGGATTTTTGTGTCTCTTAAAGTGTGCCAATGAAGAAATCATGGCCCAGATGCACTTGTCACCGAAATAGGTCGAATTATATATCAAAATGAATGGAAACGCCCTTCGGAAGCCAATGGTGAGGTCTGTTATGGCCCAAACTTCTCTGATTTTTTAATTAATTTTATATGGAAATGGGGGTTTTGGGGTTTTCTGAGCTCAACGATGAGGTCTGTTTGAGCCCAAAATGATCAGAAACAAAACAACTACCCCATATCCAATAAAAAATTCTGAAAAAAACTTGAAACCCTCCTCCAAAAAATCTTCTGAAAAATCAGGAACAAACAGCAACAGATTTAGGCTCTGATACCATGAAGAAGTTGAGGAAATACAACTTCAGAGATCCCAAGAACACCTGCATGCAAATACCTGTCATAAGAGAAGAATGGAGGCACATAAAGCAAAAAAGCATAAATACTCTGAAAAAGAAGATTATCATTCAGAAAGGGAATCAATTTTAATGAAGAACAATACAATCCTTATAAAAGGATAATAGCAACCCTAAAGGTGTGCAACCCTAAAGAAACCCTAAAGGGATAATGTGTATTTAATAATTAGAATAATTATTAAGTACCAAAAATATTTAGTAAATGCCTAAGTTTAGCTTAAGTGTGGAGTTTAATAGACTAATAATTAAATAAATAATTATTAGCTAATACAAGATAACTCTAACATCAAATCCATATATGAAGAGTCGGTACAAGGATTTTGCATAACAGTTTGAAGCTAACAGAGAGATTTAAGCAAAATTAAAATACAGAGAATCAAACTGTAGAAAGCTTGAAAGATTCAAATATGGAGGGTTCTAGTTAGAAGGGCAAGAGGAAGGTCACAGAAGTCTCTGCAAGCACTTCTAAGAAGTCGAAAAGGGGAGAAGGTGTGTCGAAACGAAATCTGAACCAAGATATGATCGATCAAATGAGCTCACCAATAGCCAAATCCAGGAGATCAAAAGTTAACCTACCCATCTGTGACCAGCTAGAGGATGAATTCAAAGAAATTGGTGATGTATGGACCAGGATCAGAGGTCACGAATTATTCTTATATCATTATACAAGGAGAAATAAGTCAGCCCCATTTTCAAACCCATGGACGACTGGATTGAGAAAGCTTGTAGTCCCTAACGTCTTTGTAAATGTCCAATTGATGAAAACATTGGCTAGGGCTTACAATGCTGCAAAAAGATGTATCCAGTTACCAAATGGCGACGCTTTCATCCATATCTCAGTAGCCACCATCCAGGAGGTTTTTGGTCTAGGTTTTGAATCTAATGTTCCTTTGTCTTTTGAGGAGCTAGAGGAAGAGTGTACAAAGATGGACACCGTGTACAATGGATGGAATTTGGCCATTCATAAGGCTGAAAAGTGAAAATTGATAGAAGAGGACGGGCCCCCATTTGATATCAATATCTTCAAGCAGTATATGCAGTATACCTATATGGCAGGCGGTCAGGTGGGAGGAGTTGAAGTCCCTGATATAGCTCAGATAGGACCTCTGGTCCTTGCTGCCGACACACAGATGCATGAGCTGAGGCAATTTGACTATGCTACTTATGTTGTTGAGAAGATACATGAGAGTTTCTTGAGCCTTCAAAATAACCCTGATAAATCTTTTAATTTTTATTCTTTGTTGATGCATGTGGTCTTGTTTTATGGACGACTCAGGGGAATGTGGCTTGAGGAGCTAAAGTTGAATATTTGTGGTAAGGATGGAGAGGAGCAGCCTATACAGTTATGGTGGTCATTATGGGATTCATGTTTCATGAGATCCCATTATATCAAGTTTGAAGAGTTTTTTGTGCAACCTTATTCAAAGCTTTTGGAGTGTCTTTTGATGGGTCTTTTTCGGAGGAAATCAAAAGATTCCTCAGACCCCATGAACATGGGGATACCAGAGTAAACCACAATTGGGGTGACTGGTATGTGTGCTAGAACTTCACCTATGTTAGGGTTTTCAGGTTTGAAGGAGCTCCTTATGTGCTGCTGAAGCCTGCACCTGACAGGATCGCTTATCTAGAGATTGTAAGGCAGATGAGTGTCTCAAATGCAATGCATTTTGGGGGTCCTCACAAGCAAGTTTTCTTGCCTAAAACCTTACATTTTGGTGATTTCACTATTGTCTCCATAAAGGCATACGAGATCATTGACAAGAGGTTGATAGAAGACTACAACCTCTATGAGCACACGGGTCGGAAGAACTATGACCCTAAGGGTTATATCCACCAGGGCAGGAAAAAGAAAAATCTGGGTGATTACTTTCATGAGTATGTAGAAGCGTGGGATATCTTCAGGAACAAAGAGTCTGAGGAGGCCATGCAGATAATCCAATGTTTAGAACGGAAATTGGATGAGAAGAAGCAATGACTACAGGAGATAGGAGAGGAAGAAGAGGCAGAGAGCGAGTCAAGAGAAAATGAAGCTATTTCAAGGTTTAGGAGGCCTGAAAGGGAAGAAGAGATTGAAGCACAGGACATAATTGTTGCAAGGATAAATGCGGATGTGGATATTAGGCTAGAGAAGTATACCTCTTTTGTGTCCGATGATGAGTTCATCAAGTCAAAAAAATTCAAGTCTTTCTTGTATCACTTCAAGGGGAAAAGGCTAAGAGAAGCAATGCCTGACATAACACCAGAGATGAGGCAAAGATGCTTAAGAAACTAAAGGAAGATATTGATGCACAAGTGGAAAGCATGACTCCACAAAGGGGAAGGAAGCTTCTTGTAGAGGCAGGGATTATCTTGTTTCCAAGCTAGGACCTTAGTGCATCCTTCATTTTTGATAGTTTGTTACATTCAAAGAAGAAGGATTTCAAATTGGACATTCAGGGCATGAATGACATCTTCATCTGATCAAGATATGATCCGGATGATGAGGCTATGCGATTATGGGCTCTTTATCCCCCAAACAAAGGGGCAAAGATCATAGATGTGGACAAGGCTTTTGGACACATGATGAAGTTGAAGGTTGGAGAGGTTGATCCCATGGTCATGACAGATATGGGGGTTGATATCTCAAAATTAAACAAAGCACAGATGAAGATATTGATGAAAGAAGCAAGAAAGTATAAATTGTTGTATGAAGAACTTTTGAGGAGTAGGGGCCAGCCTGTACCCCATATAGCATACGAATCTAAATTGAAAAAGAAGTGTGAAGAGCTATACAAGGAAAACAAAAAATTGAAGGAAAGAATACAGAGCATAAGGACAGACACAGCATGTGTATTATTGACAAAACGATTTGAAAATTTGCATAAAGTATTGGAGGAATTATGGACTGTTTACCAGAAAACCATGGATAACACATTATCACACCAGAGGATCCTTAATAGGTTAAACATGCTACTGCATGATCAGACACTAAGTGACAAAAGGATAAATAAAGTCAAAAGGCTAATTGACACTCATCAAGAATTCACAACAGAATTAAATACCGAGTATGAGGAGTGTAAAGAGATCGTCAATCATGGATTTCCAAGTGTAGTTGATGATGCAGGGGTCATGAAGGATAAGCACCAGTGGATTACCGAATGCAGGTCTCTACTTAGTTCAGCCCTTAGCGTTGCCCGTGCGAATGCGTTGGACATGAATGAAATAGGGGAGCAGGTTGAAGGTTTTGTTACAGCAGATATAGCAGTCAGAGATATTATCTTCAATGCTACTACATATAAAGAGGAAAACTATCTTCAGCACATCCAAAAATGTGGTCAGTAGTGGATGGAAAAGGCTAATCTATGTTATTGTCATGTGTTTTAGCTATAGCAATTAAGAGGGATAGTTAGGAATTTTGTTAGTCTTTGTTTGTACAAATGAAAGGGTGTGTCCTTTCATTTATATCGTTTGAGTCATGTATGTATAGAGTCATTTTGTATTTTGTAGGGGACAGGACGTAAGTAAGATTATGATCTTTTCCGATTGTCTGTTGGAATTTATAGTGTTATGTAAGATAAGTTCGTAGAAATGAAATCTCTTTTGTGCAAACAAGTGTAATCATCTGTGAGTCTGCAGTTTTTGTACACCAATTGTTCCCGGAAATCAATAAATAAGGTCTGTTGTTTTCATCTTCAGGTCATTTCATGTCATATGATATTAATGATTTAAAAACTTTTAGATAAATCTAAAGAAGATTTGTTGCGATGTTTTATCATCTGTTGGTATAGAGATAGCAGAATTGTTTTTGTTGTTCTCATAGAATACATTGTGGATATTGCAGTGATAGTTTGTTTCTTCACACTGTCTCCAAAGATTACAAGTATTTGTCCATTAAATGACATGTAGACTGTCAGATAAGACATTGGTTTGTTTCTAGTTTCTTGTGAATAGATTGCTTGTGCACAAAGTCCTTACTGGAGAAATATCTTACTAGTTTTTACTTGCCTTGTTCTTTCATAATTACTCTTAGTTCCAACAGCATGTTGTTACAACTTTTATTCATATTCAATTATACTCAAATTTTCAAATTAAAACAAGTTAAAAGAATATCAATAAAGCATAGTTGCGGGAAATTGTTTGCCAGTCCTGTAAATAGCTAGATTAAATAGTTTAAATTCACTATAAAGAAAGCTCTTTATTCTTTGGAGATTGGGGTATACCCACCTAGGTCTAGTGGAGCCTAAAGTGCAGAGGAATTTGGTCTTCGACCATTCTTGTTCGTTGGCCAAGGCTAATTGAGGAATCAGTAAGAGATTTGGCAAAGCTCTCGGATTTCCAATTTGTGGTTTTGGGAACCAACAGATTGGTGACTCTACTGGGGAGTTGTAATAGGAAGTATTCAGAATTTCTGGTGGTTTTGTTTCAGACTCTGCTAGAGGAAGGATCCTAAAAGATTAATAAAAGTATAATTCCTCTCAGGAGGTGGCAACTCTACATTTAATATATGAGTAATAATTGGTATGTCGAGAAACTAAGGGAAACCCCTAGGAATTTGTCAATAAGATTCATGTCAGGGAGAAGATCTTTGCACAAGGGACAAGATAATCTTGTTCAGTTGAGTCCAAAAAGAAGAAACAAGGAAAAGAAATCAGTTTCAAATATGGCATTTGGGGGTTATAAGAAGTTTCCTCATAGAGAGGATGGTTCTCCATCTGATGATAAATTTGAAAATCTAGAGGAAAATCCTTTTTATAACTTAAATATAAAAGATAATAAAGGTGGTCATGATGAAACCTTGACCGCTGAGGAACAGGAGGATAGACAGTTGGATGAAATTATTCTTAGAATGGCTGATTTAAATGGAAATGAATCTAAAATGGCAAGAGCTCTTAAGAGACAACCAGATTGGATATTGCAGAAACTTGGATTAGAAAGAGATGTCATTCAAAGCCCTAAGTCAAACAGGTTTGTAGAAGAGAAGGGAAAAGATAAAGTAACTAGACTAACAATCCCCAAGTATAGTCCCCCTCACATGAGAAATTTGGAACAGCCATTTAAGGTCTATGATAATCCATTGTCTAATGTTTTGGATAATAATCATGAAAAAATGGATAAATGGAAAAATACACCCTACCATGAAAATAAAAACTAGTATAATTATAGAAAATACAATCATCGTAATGGTGAAAGAAGAACTAACAGTGGGGAGATTACCGGTAACTGAAATAATAGAGATAGGATCAACAACGTAAGCAATAATGGAGGAAATCATGGTAATAATGGAAACTATGGCAACAATGGTAATGGGGACAACCGAAATGGAAATAATAATAATGATGGAGGTAACAATGGAAACAATGGTAATAATGGAGGACATAGAAACTATCAGGTTAACAACTATGGTTGCAAACCACCTATGACCATTGAGAGATATAAACAATTGGATTTCAGTGGGATAGTTGGATATCCAAATCAGATTGCAAATGATTTAAGGTCAGCTATTCCTAAATTCATGGGAAATGGAACTGATTCTGCAGAGCAACATGTAATAAATGTAAAAAAAAACCATTGAAGAGTTTGAAATCCCTCATGAAGATGTTTTTATGAAATTATTTGTTAAATCTCTAATAGAGGATGCAAGAGAATGGTATAGGAATCTTCCTGACAGATGCATTGGTAGTTGGCAAGAATTTGTGACAATATTCTTGGAGGAATTTGGAGAACATAATGACACTTCATTTGCATCTCATGAGTTGACTAGCATAAAGAAAAATCAGAATGAATCAGTCTATGAATTTAATAAAAGGTTTAATAAAGTACTTAACAGGATACCAAGAGATATTAGACCTGTTGATTCATTTTTTATTGATTTTTATTTTAAGTGCTTTTGATAGCAAGACTCATTATGAGATCTTATCTCATAAACCTACTACTTTGCAGCAAGCTTTTAAATAGCTAATACAATTGAAAATAACAAAAAGGCTGCTGGGAGAATTTGCAAGAGAGATGATCCAAAATTATATAATCCTAGAACAACAAAAAAGGATGAGTTTGGTCAAATCATGGACATGCTAAAGGACATGAAGGGTAAGCAAAATCATAATGAAAAACCACCCCCATATAGAAGTAACAAGCCTATAAGTTACAATAGACTAAGATTGCAAGACATGCCATATAATACAAACTGGAAAGATGATAAACCGGTGAATGCAAATCTAAGCAAAGAAACTCCTGATCCATTGAAGAAGGTAAACAATTTTGTTGAAGAATATCCATGGTGTGAAGTATACAATTTACCCCATGTTGCAGAACAATGTATGATTGCTCAGCGTTTTGCAGAAGAGAAGGACCATGAAAATGAATATGAGGTCACAGTAAATGTTCTTTCATCACATCCATTTTGGGGTAGGGATGAGGATTCATCTGAGGGTGAGAAATCATTAGATGTACAATAGAGAAGAGAGAACTAGCAGCATAGTGTACAACAAGTTTTTACTGATGATGAAGCGGACATCCCATCCTTGAGGAGATTGTTCCATAATGAAGAGCATGTGCATTCCTTGAGGAACTTAAAAGATGAAGAAAAGAAAGCCTATACCTGTGGCAGCAGTAGCTCAGGCGAAAATCAATTATCAGTTAAGAAAAAGAATAGTTAACCCAGAACAAGGTAAGCCATCTGGGATATTTGCAAAGGCTTCCTAAAGCTAGTGGAAACAAAGACACCATCGCTAACAAGGAAAAGGAAGTTGCAATAGAAAAGGACAAACAAATAGAACCTCTTAAATTAACGAAGCCAATTGAAAAGAAACAGATTAGTAAGCCACTCTCAAATTGTGGATCATTTATGTCTCAGGCTTTATCACAGGTGAAAATATATGTGCCCTTGCTTCAGGTAATGAAATTTCCTGATTACAAACATGAAATAATCAAGATTTTGTCTAACGTTGGTGAAGTAAATAAAGAGTATCATAAGCCAAAAGATGAAGATCCACCTGTTGTCTATTTGGGAACTTCTATCACTAAGAATATTACCCGGGTTGATCCTTTTTATCTAACTTTGATGATTAACAATAAAATGGTTAAGAATTGTATGATAGATTCAGGTGCAGTCGTGAACATAATGTCAGAAGATGGCATGTAAGAAATTGGAATGCATGTGGACACTCCCTATGGGAAATTCTATGTTATGGATAATAGATCAGTCCTAGTTGTTGGAATTATGAAGGATGTGGAGTTTCGATTTCCAGCATGCCCTGATACGTCATATAAAATAGACATCACTATTGTGCAAGTTCTGCCAAATTATGGGATGTTATTATCAAGGCAATGGTCAAATTTGGTGGGTGGACATGTCCAGCTAGATCTTTCATATGCAACCATCCCAGTAAAAGGGGCCAATTTAAGGATTGACATAGAACCGAGATCATTCTACCTAATAGAGGAGGTTGATCCGAACGAGACAACATGTTTTCTCCAAACAGATATAGATAACTTTCAGGTAAGTATTTCTAAACCCATCCAATCCAAAACTGTCAAGTTTGAAAATACTATTGAATTGCATGAGGATAAGATTTGGAAAATGTATTTTGATGGTGCTTGCAGTAAAGAAGGAAATGGAGCTAGTGTAGTTTTTATTTCTCCTAGAGGAAGATCATTCAAATATTCTTTTTTGTTAGCTTTTGAATGTACAAACAATGTTGTTGAATGTGAAGCACTCTTGTTAGGCCTTAGGATGGCAAGTAAATATGGCATTAAATAGTTTATGGTGATTCGGAGTTAGTCGTATCTCAAATAAGGGAAAGATTTGCCACTAAAAATGTAAGGCTTCGAAATTACAGAAATGAAGTGTGGAATTCAATTGAAACTTTTGGTGCATTTTCTATAACATGGATTGAAAGATCTAACAATATTTTGGTTGATTTTATGGCTAACTTAGCAATTAAGCATAATAATATTCCTTTTGATGACATCACCCAAGTTGAAATAAAGACTAGACCTGCAGTACCAGATAACATAAAAAATTGGCAGATATTTGATGATGACAGGGATCTTCTGAAATTCTTTTTTTGTGAGGCTCAATATGAAGTCCAACATATGGATTGGAATGCACATGTGGAAGAGGAGAATGGTAAGGAATTCCTGTTTGGAAAAAATATCTTACAGCTTAAAACAAATAAGATTCCAAAAGGGTTGGTGGAATTAGAAAGGATGTTTGACAATAAGGACATGATAAATTTCAAGCCCAACATTGGAAGTTGTGAGGAAATAGAAAAAATAAATCTAGGAAGTGAGAACAATCCTAGAGAGGTGTACATTGGGAGGAAGATTACACCGAAAATTAGAACTGCAATGGTGATCTATTAAGAAAATGCAGACATGTTTTTGCTTGGTCATATGATGATCTAAAGGCATACAGAGAGGATTTGTTCCAACATGAAATCCCACTGAAACCAGATGCAAAACCATTTAGGAAAAAGCAAAGGCCTATAAATCCCACATTGGCTCCCAAAATGAAGGGAGAATTGATGAAGATGAGGAATGCAGGGATTATAGAGCCTATAAGGCATTCAACATGGGTGTCAAACTTGGTGCATGTTAGAAAGAAAAACTATGATATCAGATTGTGTGTGGATTTTAGAAATTTGAATATATCATCCTTGAAAGATAATTATGCCCTACCAAATATGGAAGCTTTGCTACAGAAAGTAACATGGAATGAATTACTTTCTATGATGGATGGGTTTTCTGGTTACAACCAGGTGAAGGTTAAGGAATCAGAGAAATACAAAACAGCTTTCACTACACCATGGGGCACATATGTGTACACCAGGATGCCATTTGGACTTACTAATGTTGGAGCTACTTTTCAAAGGGCCATGGATGTAGCTTTTGAAAGCCTCATTGATTACATTTTGGTTGTATACTAGGATGATTTGACTGCCTACTCCAAGAAAGCAGAAAACCATTGTAATGACTTAGAGAAAATTTTCATCAAAGCACTAGAGTATGGTATTTCTCTAAACCCAAAAAAGTGTCACTTTGGAGTCATTGAAGGTAAATTGCTAGGTCATATTGTATCTAAAGACGGAGTAAGGATTGACCCTAAGAGAATTGCAGCTATCGACAAAATTCAGATCCCTAAAACAATAAAAGCTATTCAATCTTTTTTTGGACAAATTAATTTTGTTAGAAGATTTGTATCAATTTTTTCCGAAATTATCAAACCTATTGCAAAGATGTTAAAAAAGGGTGCAGAAATAAAATGGACTAATGAAGCAATTGAGGCCTTTGTGAACATTAAAAGGGCCATCAAGGAAGCACCTATACTTAAGTCACTTGACTTCTCTAAACCTTTTCAAGTATTTTCTTTTGCTTCATTTCATACCATTGTTGCAGTGATCTTACAAAAGAATGACGAAGATCGTGAACAACCAGTGGCATTTTTTAGCAAGACACTACAAGCCTCTGAGTTAAACTATGATATAAATGAGAAACAAGCATATGCCCTAGTAAAAGTTGTAAAATCTTTTAGACCATATTTAGTGGGAGCTAATGTCATTGCATATGTCCCTAATGCAACAGTCAAAGATATTTTCAGACAGACTGAAACTACTAGGAGAAGATGCAGATGGATCAATCAAATTCAGGAGTTCAACATTGATATCCAAATTACTAAATTGGTAAGAGGTCAAGGATTGGCTAAACTAATGACAGAATCAAATTTGGAAGCGACATAGATAAATTAGATAGAGTTAGAGGAGGCTCAAATAAGCATTGAGATGTGTCTTTGGTATAAGAATGTTGTCTATTATTTAAAACACATGAAATGTCTGGAGGAGTTGAATGACAGTCAGAAAATAACACTTAAGCTTCAGGCATCTAGGTATGTATTGCTTAAAGGTGATTTGTATTAGAAGAACAGGGATGGTATCCTCTTATTTTGCTTGGATGTTTATCAAGCTCAATCTGTTTTAAAAGAATTGCATGAAGGTGTATGTGGGGGGCATTTTTCAGCAAAAACTACTACCCATAAAATACTCAATGTCGGTTATTATTGGCCACAAGTTTTTAAGGATTGTCATACTTATATTAGAAGATGTGAGGCTTGCCAGAAATTTTTGGGAAAGGTTAAATATGATGGAGCTCTTCCACTCAGACCTATGCAAACTGAAGAACCTTTTCAGATGTGGAGTGTTGACTTCATAGGGGAGATTGCAAACAAATCCAGTGGAGGACACAAATGGATTTTGGTAGCCACTGATTACTTTACCAAGTGGGTAGAGGCAATTCCTACAAGGCAAGAAACAAGTAAGGTGGTAACAAAGTTTCTTTTGGAAAATATATTGACAAGATTTGGGGTGCCCCATAAAATTGTTGTAGATAATGGGATGTGTTTCAGATCCAAAGAATTTGTTGACTTTTGTGAAAATTATGGAATTACATTGTCATATTCATCACTTATCACCCCCAGGGGAATGGACAAGCAGAATCTAGCAAAAAAAATTATTAAAAAACATTAAAAGGATGTTAGGTGACAACAAAAGAGCATGGGATTCAAAGTTAAATTTAGCAATATGGGCAAATAGAGTAACAATCAAGAAATCCACAGGGTTTGCCCCTTATCAGCTTGTTTATGGTAAAGAGGCACGATTACCCTTGAACAACTTGCTCCCAGTGTATAAATTTGTTTCAGAGGAATATTTAGAGGATGTTGATTTCATGGAAGCCAGGCTGATACAGTTCGTCAAATTAGATGAGTACAAAAGAGAGGCTCGAGAACAAAACATACAAAAGTAGAAGATGGTAAAAGCATTACATGATAAGAAAGCTTCTATTAGGACCTTTGAGGAAGGGGAGTGGGTGCTAAAATGGAATGCAAAGGATCAAGATAAGGGAAAGCATGGAAAATTTGAAGCACTTTGGCTAGGACCGTATGTCATCCTGGAAAAGAGGGGAAAATTCATACTTCTTTCAGAATGTTGATGGTGAAATTCAAGAATTTCTAGTACATGCTCAGTACCTCAAACATTTTTTATCTTAAGGAACAAGGAGTATTTATTGTACTATAGTGGTTTAGTTTTCCTTTGTGGTATATATTTGTTTATGGTTTGGTTTACTTTCCAGAGATAGCTAAGATCTTTCTATGTCCCTAAAAAGAACATACATCCCCAAAAAGAGCCACTATTAGCACACATTTTTATAAAATATTTTGTGCTATTTCTTTGATATTTTATATGTACATTTAAACATAAGAGCATTTATTGTTGGATTGTATGTGCAAGATATGTGTTGCAATATCAGAAAAAATCCCTCTGTGACCCTATTTTTCAGAATTTGACAAGCACCGCTAGGGCATCCTAAGGGTTGGCACTGAATATGACCTACATGAGGAAGTTTCAGCATGACAGCATTGGGAGCCTTATAAGGCATTCTCTGGGCCTATGTGATAGTCTTTGTCATTTCTTAGCACATGCAGAGTTTCCATAAAAGGTTACAAGTACAAGTGATATATGAAGAAGAGCTTAATTTGCATAATTGTCAAATTTGAACTATCGGTGTAAGTTACCCCGATAAGATCGACTGGCATAAATAATGAGAAAACTTATCGGCATGACCTAGACCGATCACTCCGAAGGAGAACCAAAAGGAAGTTTAAAAGAAGGTGCTCATTGGCATAACATTCATTATTGGAGGCTGAGAAAAATGTTGTGTCGATAGCCGATAAAGTGATCGGTATAACCTACACCGATGAGAGACAATGTGAAGTAGATAGTAAATTTCATCAGGTTATCAAAAAATGATATCTCGTGCTACCTCGATACCCGATGCGCTAGATGGCAGAAGGTGGTGTCATCGGCATGACTTTATCCGATGAAGCAACACCAAAAAGTGGGAATACTAAGCCATTGGGATAGCTCAAACTATCGGTAAAAGCAATGTTGGGTTACGTCGATACCCAATAAGAAAGACAAAGTCAAGCACAGAGGAGGAGGTTATCGGTATGACTTACACCAACTAAGGAGAATGCGGAGCGTATGTTTTGAAATCATCGGGATATCGGACAGCGTAAGAAAAAGCTACCCCGATACCCGATAGGGTATATATCATGATGGATGGAAATGAGGTTTCATCGGGATAGCCTACACCGAAGTAAGTGACTAAAAGAGCAACAAGGTAAAGTCATCAGGATGACATCGGCCCTTCGGAGGAAGACATTTTCTACTACACCGATACCCGATGATGAATCTGAAGCGATTATCGGGAAGGAGACCTCATCGGGGGAATATAAGCCGATGGGTCTGAAAACAAACATGTTGGAGCCCAATGTCATTGGCTCATCGGAGAAACACAGCAAGGGTTATCCCGACACTTGATAAGCTTTGCAACACGATGACCAAGAGGGAGGTTTCATCAGGAAATCATATGTTGATAGACCGGAGAAGTAAAAAGGAAGCACAAGCATGAAGTAAATGTCATCCGGTCATCAGGGAAACATAAAATAAGTTGTCCTGATACTCGATAAGGTGACCCGATGTAACGAATGAGATGCGGACTACTAAGGGGCATTCATCAAAATAGCTTTTCACTATCGGAGGAACATATTTGGAGTTATGTTGAAACCCGATGGGAAGAATGCCACGGAGGAGTAAAAGGAGGGTGTATCGAAATGACCTATGCCAATGTGATATAAAGGTGAAAGTAGAACCTAGCCAAGAGGCGAAGTGATTGGTAAGACCTATGTCGATTGAAGGACGGGTGGCACCAAATAATTGAATTATCGGAAAAGTTATGTCGATTAGTCGTAGCGAAATTTGATTGCAAACAGATCGACCCGCCATTATTAAATGCAGAGAACGGGTAGATTGGTGTTCGCACGAGGCAAATCATAGCAGGATTTCAGTTGAGTAAATGCTTTTAATCCATCAAATCCATATATCAAGAGTCGTTACAAGGATTTTGCATTACAGTTTGAAGCTAACAGAGAGATTGAAGCAAAATTAAAATACAGAGAATCAAACTGCAGAAAGCTTGAAAGATTTAAATATGGAGGGTTCTAGTTCCAAGGGCAAGAGGAAGGTCGCAGAAGTCTCTGAAAGTGCTTCTAAGAAGTTGAAAGGGGGAGAAGGTGCATCAAAATGAAAGCTAAACTAGGATATGATAGATAAAATGAGCTCACCAGCAGCCAAATCCCGGAGATCAAAAGTTAACCTACCCATCTGTGACCAGCTAGATGATGAGTTCAAAGAAATTGGCGATGTATGGACCAGGATCAGAGGTCATGAATTATTCTTATATCATTATACAAGGAGAAATAAGCATGCCCCAATTTCAAACCCATGGACGACTGGATTGAGTAAGCTTGTAGTTCCTAACGTCTTTGTAAATGTCCAATTGATGAAAACATTGGCTAGGGCTTACAATGTTGCAAAAAGATGTATCCAGTTACCAAATGGTGATGCTTTCATCCATATCTCAGTAGCCACCATCCAGGAGGTTTTGGGTCTACGTTTTGAATCTAATGTTCCTTTGTCTTTTGAGAAGCTAGAGGAAGAGTATACAAAGATGGACACCGTGTACAATGGATTGAATTTGGCCATTCATAAGACCGAAAAGGGAAAATTGATAGAAGAGGACGAGCCCCCATTTTATATCAATATCTTCAGGTAGTATATGCAGTATACCTATATGACAGGCAGTCAGGTGGGAGGAGTTGAAGTCCCAGATATAGCTCAGATAGGACCTCTGGTCCTTGCTGCCAACACACAGATGCATGAGCCGAGGCAATTCGACTATGCTACTTATGTTGTTGAGAAAATACATGAGGGTTTCTTGAGCCTTCTAAATAACCCTGATAAATCTTTTAAGTTTTATTCTTTGTTGATGCATGTGATCTTGTTTTATGGACGACTCAAGGGAATGTGGCCTAAGGAGCTAAAGTTGAATATTCGTGGTAAGGATGGAGAGGAGAAGCCTGTACAGTTGTGGTGCTCATTGTGGGATTCACTTTTCATGAGATCCCATTATATCAAGTTTGAAGATTTTTTTGTGCAGCCTTCATTTAGAGCTTTTGGAGTGTCTTTTGATGGGTCTTTTTTCTGAAGAAATCAAAAGATTCCTCAGACCCCATGAACATGGGGATACCAGAGTAAACCACAATTGGGGTGACTGGTATGTGTGTCAGGACTTCACCTATGTTAGGGTTTTTCGAGTTTGAAGGAGATCCTTATGTGTTGCCGAAGCCTACACCTGACAGGATCGCTTATCTAGAGATTGTAAGGCAGATGAGTGTCTCAAATGCAATGCATTTTGGGGGTGCTCACAAGCAAGTTTTCTTGCCTAAAACCTTACATTTTGGTGATTTCACTATTGTTTCCACAAAGGCATGCGAGATCATTGACAAGAGGTTGATAGAAGACTACAACCTCTATGAGCACACAGGCCAGAAGAACTATGACCCTGAGGGCTATATCCACCAGGGCAGGAAAAAGAAAAATTTGGGTGATTACTTTCATGATTATGTAGAAGTGTGGGATATCTTCAGGAACAAAGAGTCTTGGGAGGCCATGCAGATAGTCCAAAGTTTAGAACAGAAATTGGATGAGAAGAAGCAACGGTTGTAGGAGATAGGAGGGGAAGAAGAGGCAGAGAGCGAGTTAGGAGAAAATGAAGTTATTTCAAGGTTTAGGAGGCCTGAAAGGGAAGAAGAGCCCGAAGCACAGGACATAATTGTTTCAAGGATAAATGCGGATGTAGATGTTAGGCTAGAGGAGCATACCTCTTTTGTGTCTGATGATGAGTTCATCAAGTCAAAGGAATTCAAGTCTTTCTTGTATCACTTCAAGGGGAAAAGGCTAAGAGAAGCAATGCCTGACATAACACCAGAGAATGAGGCAGACATGCTTAAGAAACTAAAGGAAGATATTGATGCAAAAGTGGAAAGCATGACTCCACAAAGGGGAAGGCAACTTCTTGTAGAGGCATGGATTATCTTGTTTCTAGGCTGGGACCTTAGTACGTCCTTCATTTTTGATAGCCTGTTACAATCAGAGAAGAAGGATTTCAATTTGGACATTCAAGGCATGAATGACATCTTCATCGAATCAAGATATGATCTCGATGATGAGGCTATGTGGTTGTGGGCTCTTTATCCCCCAAACAAAAGGCCAAAGATCATAGATGTGGACAAGGCTTTTGGACACATGATGAAGTTGAAGGTTGGAGAGGTTGATCCCATGGTCACGGCAAATATGGGGTTCGATATCTCAAAATTAAACAAAGCACATATGAAGATGTTGATGAAAGAAGCGGGAAAGTATAAAGTGTTGTATGAAGAACTTTTGAGGAGTAGGGGCCAACATGTACCCCATATAGCATACGAATCTAAATTGAAAAAGAAGTGTGAAGAGTTGTACAAGGAAAACAAAAAATTGAAGGAAAGAATACAGAGCATAAGGACAGACACAGCATGTGCCTTATTTACAAAACGATTTGAAAATCTGCAAAAAGTATTGGAGGAATTCTAGACTGTTTACCATAAAACCATGGATAACACATTATCGCACCAGAGGATCCTTAATAGGTTAAACATGCTACTGCAAGATCAGACACTGAGTGACAAAAGGATAAATAAAGTCAAAAGGCTAATTGACACTCATCAAGAATTCACAACAAAATTAAATACCGAGTATGAGGAGTGTAAAGGGATCATCAATCATGGATTTCCAAGTGTAGTTGATGATGCAGGGGTCATGAAGGACAAGCACCAGTGGATTACCGAATGCAAGTCTCTACTCAGTTCAGCCCTTAGCGTTGCCCGTGCGGATGCGTTGGACATGAATGAAACAAGGGAGTAGGTTGAAGGTTTTGTTATAGCAAATATAGCGGTCAGAGATATTATCATCAACGCTACTACATATAAAGAGGAAAACTATCATCACCACATCCAGAAATGTGGTCAACGATTGGATGGAAAAGGCTAATCTATGTTATTGTCATGTGTTTTAGTTATAGCAGTTAAGAGGGATAGTTAGGAGTTTTGTTAGTCTTTGTTTTTACAAATGAAAGGGTGTGTCCTTTCATTTATATCGTTTGAGTCATGTATGTATAGAGAGTCATTTTGTATTCTGTAGGGTTGGGACGTAAGTAAGATTGTGATCTTTTCAGATTGTCTGTTGGAATTTATAGTGTTATGTAAGATAAGTCTGTAGAAATGAAATCTCTTTTGTGCAAACAAGTGTAATCATGAAGTATCTATGAGTCTATAGTTTTTGTACACCAATTGTTCCCAGAAATCAATATATAAGGTCCATTGTTTTCATCTTCAGATCGTTTCGTGTCATCTGATATTGATGATTTAAAATCTTTCGGATAAATCTAAAGAAGATTTGTTGCAATGTTTTATCATCTGTTGGTATAGAGATAGCAAAATTGTTTTTGTTGTTCTCATAGCATACATTGTGGATATTGCAGTAATAGTTTGTTTCTTCACACTGTCTCCAAAGATTACAAGTATTTGTCCATTAAATGACATGTAGAGTGTCAGATAAGGCACTGGTTTGTTTCTAGTTTCTTGTGAATAGATTGAGGGTGCACAAAGTCCTTACTGGAGAAATATCTTACTAGTTTTTACTTGCCTTGTTCTTTCATAATTACTCTTAGTTCCAACAGCATTCTGTTACAACTTTTATTCACATTCAATTATACTCAAATTTTCAAATTAAAACAAGTTAAAAGCATATCAATAAAGCATAGTTGCAGGAAATTGTTTGCGATCCTGTAAACAGCTAGATTAAACAGTTTAAATTCACTATAAAGAAATCTCTTTATGCTTTGGAGATTGGGGTATACCCACCTAGGTCTAGTGGAGCCTAAAGTGCAAAGGAATTTGGTCTTCGGCCATTCTTGTTCATTGTCCAAGGATGATTGAGGAATCGGTAAGAGATTTGCCAAAGCTCTCTGATTTCCAATCTGTTGTTTTGGGAACCAACAGGTTGGTGATTACCTTGCCCCCAATAATTCTTGGAAGCATATTGCCCTCTACTGACATAATCAACCCCATCTACTACCTATTGCTTTGGAAGTGCAAAATATGCTTAAATAGGTCAGATTGCCCTTCTTTCCTTATGAGGACAAATTCATTTGGCGATGGAAGTCGGGGGACTTCACGGTTAAATTTTCTTATCACAATCTACTTCAAGACAACAACTCTTTGAATTAGTGGTGGCAAGTTTGGAACCATCAGATCATCCCTAAAATTAACTTTTTTCTGATAGACAACCCTCCACAACAAAATCCTCACCCAAGACAATCTTATCAAAAGGATATTTCAACTCCCTAATAGATGTATCATGTACAAAATGGAGGAAGAAAGCATTTCACACTTGTTGCTTCATTGTAATTTTGCTTGAATCCTTTCGAGGATGGTATGTTAGAAATTCAGTCTATGTTGGACTATGAATGAGGATTTGGTTCACCTAATCAAAGAGTGGAAGGGGTTAACATTTAATCTCCTTATCCATAAACTATAGAAGCAAATTCCACCTCGTCTAGGATGGAGCATTTGGAAAGAATGAAATAATATGATCTTCCATGGTGTGGAGACCCCTATTGATGTGGTTTTTATATCCTTCCTTAAGCTCCTATTGGAGAATCTCACGATCACTCACGTTAAGCTCCCTCCTAATCCTCCTACCCATTGTGACATTGAGGTGGCTATGCGTTGGGACCTTCCCCACTCTTATGCAACCTTTGATAATACTAAGAGATTGATGAGAATGAACGCCAAATAGCAACCACCTTGTCTTGGTTGGTACAAATTAAACTTTCATAGTGCTGCTAGATAGTCCCAAGGCTTGGCTATTGTTGGGGGGTCTTAAGATCACATCTTAGTGACATGGTGGTTGCTTACACTGGTATTTTGAATGGTTGTACCAGCAACAAAGCTAAAGGTATGGCCTTAGCTTTGGGCCTTAGGATAGCCCTATCTATTGGTATATGTGTCATTGTCATTGAGGGCAATTCCAAAATTATTATTGATGCTAAGCGCTCAATAGAATCAATTGGGCTATTGATGGCACAATCAAAGATATCTATAGGTTAATTCAGGGGTTTGATTCCTTTGAGATTGGTCATGTTTATAGAGAGGGAAACAAGGTGGTGGATCCCTTAGCGGTGCTTGGTCTTCTAACTAAGGGATTGAGATGTTGGAGGAGGATGAATTCTCTTCCTAACAATGTCTGACTACTCGTGGATGGAGAGAACCGCAACCACAATTCTCATGAGTAATTATTTCTGCAACAAAATCAGTCTTCTCCAACCTATTTGTGTGAGTCCAAAAAGGCAAGAGTTTTTAAATTTGAATTGGCCCAACTTGGCACTGATAAGGACATGCAGTAATATGACGTGGGCTACTAGATGGATTGATGACTTTGGTGGCCACTCACCATTATGATTTGGTTTTTCTTTTTCTTATTTTTGTTAATGATGCACCTCAACTACGTTGGGGCTCACATGACACCCTTGGAGGTTCATGCTCTCATGAAGAAGAATGGGCTTTGATGGACACATGGACATGTGGGCAATGGTGATTTTTTAATCCCTGAAAACAAGACGACTATTTTAAATTTCGATGTCCTTTCTCAAGGTAAGATTTACCTTTTGCATGCACCACACAATTCAGAGGTTAAGTGAAGTAATTACGCTCTCGCTAGTTTGCACGATTTGGGGAATCAAAATAATAATGAAAATGTAAGCCCATTTTAGCAAGCCGGTGTTCTTTTTTGGCTACCTCTTTACTAAAAGATTAATGTCTCTTCTTTTTAGTGGTGCCTTGGCTAGAAATCTATATGAGTCTGTCATGGGTGGTGATAGGGTGCATTACGAGCCAAACAAGCCTAATGATTTTAAGAATGACCTTGTTGTTTGGATTAATATGTAGAGGGGGGAATGGCAAAATATTTGGAGAATTTGAGGGGGCATGATGAGAAGCTTTCAATTCAATTTGCCACTTCTTGGGTCAATCGAAGGGATGTTCTTGGGATAATTTCATTCGAAATCTTTGAGGAAGTCATTTCCTAAGCCACGGGCCTTTCCTTTGAAGGCGGGAAATGGAAAAGGACTAGCCATGTCACCAACAGTGATAGCCTTAACAAAATTTTCAAGAGGAAGGAAGCCCTTGTTAAATTGCAAGGTGGCTTCTCCATTGAGGAGTTACTACACCTGTGGAACCAAGTACGCCTTATGGTCATGAAGTACTTTACCCTTGAGGGTTGTCATAAGGTCTATGACTATTACCATATGCCTTTGTTAAACCATTTTAGGAATCATGACACTATTTGTCTCCCCCATTATCTGCTCCATTCCCTCAAAAGCTCCATCAAGGATGCTTTAGACCCTAAAAATGAAGATAAAAGGCTCATCCCTCATCATTATGGTCTAATTTACCAACTCTATTCCTACCATTCGGCCTTATGCCCCCCATGAAATATTATGATGTTCCAAACCCCTCTTCATGCTTCTCACCCCCTGGCTACATATGCAGGTCGAATTGCCCCCCTAGAATTTTCCATCTTTCTAGTGAAGCCTTTTATTCTTCACCTATCCCTTCCTCCTCTGTGACCATCATAGAATTGAACCCTCCCACATTTTCCTCACCCACTATCTCTATTATCAGAGAGGGAAAAACCATATGCTCTAAGGGTAAAAACAAATCCTCAAGAAAAAGGAAGAAAATTATCATTGACAATTCTAATTCTGAAGATATTGAGGAAGAGGACCCTAACATTGGGACTGAAGGAAGGAGATGGTCACAGAGGATTTCCTCTTGGGACGCTAGTGGCAGAAAAGGTGAGAAGTAAACTGCTATCGAGTTTGAAGATGATACTGAGGAGGGTGATGGTGGGAATTTAAGCCCAATGAGGAGGACTTGAACACTGTGGAGGTTGGTGTTGGTGACAAGGTAGGTATTTTCCCTCCTTTGGATTCTCAAGATGTGACGGGGGAGAAAGTGAACCCTGTTGAGTAACTGGATAAGGTGGCCCCGAATAAAATGTTGCAGAAGGTGGACCCTCTTAATGTGTTAGGGCTAGATATTGGGGATGAGGGGGACGAGGAGAAGGAAGGGGAAAGATTGAGTGGTGCGATGGAGAAAAAAGACAAGGGAAGGAAAGGGGAGAAGAGGAGTTGCAAAACTGCTAAAGAAGTGCAGCAAACTGCGAAGACGGATGAGAATGTCGAGTTGAGTGACCTGTTCAAGGATGGTGAGCTACAAGCCCTAAAATGCGAGGTTCATGAGTTGAGAAATAAACTGGAAAGCCATGGTGTGAACACAAAATTGCAAACCTTGAGGATGGAGAATAAAGAAATGAAGAAAAAATGGGACGCTTGGGATAAGCAGTTGGAAAACATTAACAAGTTCTACATTAGAGTGATGCACAGCTCGACAAGGACAAGGCCTTGGAGGAAGACGATGCAGACAAGCAAGTGTGCAAGGAGCTCTTCAAATTCCTCATAGACAACTAGGACAATGTCCTTGGATAGGCGAGTCTTTGCAAGTCATGTCCCTAGGTCTAGGCTCTTTATGGTTTTTATGTTTTTAATGGTCTTAATGGTTACTCTAGACTTACGAGGTATATCCCCTGCTACTACTTATTTATTGTTTTGTTGTTTGGACTCTCTGGTTTAGTTTTGATTTTCTTTTTGCTGCAAAAGTGTTACTGATAGCCCTTGGGTTGTGTTAAGGGTCAACACCCTTGCTTCCTAAGTCTTACATCAAGGCAATGCATTCTAAAGTATCACAAAAAAATGAGGAATCAAGAAACATGTGGGTTCCCAAGTCGCTCGTATAGGACTTGCACACTACAAAAAAATGAAAATTGGCATTCAAGTTGTCTACCCCAGCTTCTCCCACATCCACTATCCTAAAACCTTTGTCACCTCCTTCATCCATTTTGGCTCCTTGTGTCCTAAAATACACATCAACCTTTCCATCAAAATCACAAACTCCAAAATCCAATATTCCTCCCTCATTCCATCACCCTTCAAGGTGTGTGCCAATGTTGACCTTGCCGATATTTCCATCCACTCCTGCACAAATCTTCCAACATCCCATCCATTATCCAGCACCTATGTTCTATCCTTTCATCCCTCTTATCCCATCCTTTACATAAATCCTTATAACCTTTTCGTCTTATCATCCATTTCATCTCCCTTTACCATCACCCTATCAACATCTTTGAGCATACCTTCAATAGTCATGGATCATTATAGAACATCTTTCAAGGATACTATCTAGAGAACAACTTGATTCCTGAGTCATATCTCCCATCAAGTATCCATCATCTTCCAAAAGTTCAAAAAAAAAAAATCAAAACAAGAGAAAAAAGGGGGAAAAAAAAGTAAAGAGAAATAATTTTGTCCATGTGTGAAAACCACCTCGGTGGAACCTTGGGAAAGTACCATGATGAAAACCTGGCAAATAGGCATCATGTGTAATCCCTTATTCTCTTGCACTATTCACTAGGGGCAAGTTCCATCCATGCTATCTTATCCACTGCATCCATTTATTATCCTTCATCCTCCATTATCCCTCATTCACTCGACCTACATATGTATCCCTTCTCCACCTTTGATCTTGACAAGGTTAAGGATATTTGTAGGCTCCGTGTGTCCTATCTATTGCATCTGATCCACACTCTTCGACTCTTATCCTTCATTACCCCCCTTTTGATCTTGCTTATCCTATCCTAATCTATCCCTTGATCTTGATCAAAACTAAGGACAAAAATATAAACATGTTTTTAGAAAATCTCTTGACATGGCCATTTCTTTGGACCATATGACATTCGTTACACCATATCATTGCCTTATACTGCTATATCTTGTCCCTTTCCTTGGATTAACATGTTATCCTATTGTGAGATAGTCCTTGAAAATTGCATAAGCCTCCTCCATCATTCACTTCTCCATTTATATCCCATTCATTCATTCATCCACTCAAAATCCCTTTTGTCTTGCTAAACACTAGGGGCAAACATTAAAAAGTCATAAAAATTGTAAAATATCCCAAAAAAATCATAAAAAACATAAAATGTCTTGAAAAATCCTAAAAATCATAAAAATCGTAAAATGTCTTGAAGAAAGCATAAAAATCATAAAAATTCATGAAAAAATCCTAAGAAATCATAAAAAGTCCTAAAAAAACCCTTAAAAAATTAAAACATTTATAAAACCCTAAAAATCATAAAAATCCAAAACCATGTAATAAACATTGCAATGACACAAACACTTTGGACAAGCATGCAGCTTTGCACTTCAACAAAATCATGACAATTGAGTAGACATAACAATGCATTATCAACATCAAACCCAAGCACCTTAATTGTGAACAAAAATCACTTTGGCATAACGCGTACTATCTGTTTGTTTGCTTTTTTATCTTTTGATTGTTTCTGATTTTCTTTTGGTGACATGTCTTTTAGCTTTTTCAGGATGTCTCTGACTAAAGATTTTATCTCCAGGATGTCTTTGACTAGAAAGGCGAGGATGGGGCATCTTCACGTGTTTGTTGTTTGTGGATTGACTTTAGTAATATGACGACTCGTCTTAAGACATGATCATCTAAGATCATCGAGGACATATGGGTCTCATGTGAATTGGGGCATTCCTTGACTGTCTGATATGTTTTCTTACACACAATTGGTATGACGATTCATTTGGGTCTTATTTATATCTACAAGAGTGTTATCATTTTTCTATAATAAGCTCGATGATGATACAAGCACTTAAAAAGTACAAGACTTTTCATCATTTTTCATATCCTCTTTCTCATCACTTTTCTCTTTTTATCACCCCTTTCATCTCTCTCTTTCATCATCTTCTTCATTCTTTTCAATGCAGCAAGATCAATCAACAGCTTTATCCAACTTATGCATGTCTTTTAATCCTTAATTGTTTTATCAAATCAATCAACTTGCTTCTTGTAATTTCAACGCCCCTGGATCAATCAATTAATCAATCCTTGGATAACCTTATCTTGCACTAGCATCAATCCCTATCAACTTAATCAACTCAATCAACTTAATAAGCTTATCAACTTGGCTATATTGTTCATTTCCATCAATTGTTCAATTACACCTCATCAATTTTGCATTTCCATCAAATGTACATCTCAACTTACTCTCTTGCGCAATATCAATCATCCAATCTCATTTTCATAATCTATCAAGAGATCAATCTCCATCACTCTGTTCGATCAATCTCTCGAGGGGGCATAACCGATCAATCATCACCCTTACCAGGATATCTCTGGGGCATGTATCAGTTGATCATTTTCTTTGAAACAACGTGACAAGTTGGATTGTCTCAAAGAGGGGCAAAATGTAGACACATTAAAATTTGTCATTTCCATCCCGAGTGGATTGACTTCATTTTCATGCATTATTCCATCAATTATTCTTCATTATCCATTAAATATTATTATTTATCCATCATTAATTCATTAATATTATTATATATCATCAATAATATCTATATTATCATTTATTCATTTTCATAAACATATGCATGAGCAACCACCACTTATTTGTGCTTTTCCATCTATCTATTTGCACCCACCTCACGCATGTGGGATACACACTTACAAATTTCAAAATCATCTTTTATCCCATAATCTAGATTCACCCAAGGATGCCTATTTAAGCAGAGCCCCTCTCCCATCTTGGGATCCACGATTTTGGCATTCAAGCTCTTGCATTTTTTTAGTTTGATCTTGCTTTCTTGCATATGCTCACTTTCACATTTCTTTGCAATCATCTTTAATCTCCATTTCTCATAGGTTTCATAGAAGTGCATCTGAGAGTAATAATTTTTTAACATGAAATCTTGAGAAATAGGAGGGCAATGGAGTAGGATTTCGTAGCATGCATGTATGTTTTAGTTTTGATTTTTGGTTTGCATGCGTGTTCTTTGCAGGTACTTCATTGTTGGGTGAACGATCTATCTGAATCTTCTCTCATAAGATCTCAAACAGATTTTCTCACCTACAACTCCAACATTTAGTGGCGACAATGATGAATTTGAAATTTTTAATAAGTTCAATTAATTTGTACAGCCTATAAATATATTTTTGTTTTCTATACAGACAAAAAAATTCTTATTAATCTTCATAACTATTTGTTTAATTATTATAATTTTAACATTGTTTAATATCAATTTTTTTATTTGATATATTATTAATTAGTATACACTTAGTTAATAGATATCTTTATTGTAAATCTGTTATTTGTCAAATAGCATTCATAATTAATACTCCAACATTTAGTGATGACGATGATGAATATCAAATTTTTAGTAAGTTGAATTAATTTATACATTCTATAAAAATATTTTTGTTTTTTCACTGAAACAAAAAATTTCTTAGGAATCTTCATAGCTATTTTTTTTCATTATAATATTAATAGTGTTTAATGCCAATTATTTTCATTTTATATATTATTATTAATTAATATATGCTTCATTTTATAGATATCTTCATTGTCAACTTATTATTTGTCAAATAGCATCTATAATGATAACTCCAACATTTAGTGACGAGGATGATGAATTTTAAATTTTAACAAGTGTCATATAGTGGCGAGTACTTGCCTTTATATTATTGTAATAAATATATTTGTTGTGATTCTAAATTATTATAATTTTGAATTATTGTTATTTTAAAACTATATTATTTTAATGATATTTGTGTAATATTAACTATCTCTCACTTCAATAAAATAATATTAATAATTATAGCATAATATAAGCATTATAGTGAAAATATGCATTATTCTTAAGAATATAATCCTAATTTTATTATAAAATTTATATATTATAATTAATTATAATAATAAGATTAATCTTAAACTTAATTATTAATCATTGATTTAAGATAATATATTCTTTTAATTATAATTCATCTTAATATAATAACTATTAATAATTATAAAACTATATAATATAAAAAAATAAAGTAAAAAATAGGTATGTTTTAATGACTAAATGAAAAAAATTAAATTTATGATTAAATGTAATAAAACTATATTGTATATATTAAAATGATTAAAAAGAAAATTATGATTTTCAAAAAGTATTAATAAAAAATAAAATAATTTAAAAAAATATATACAAAATTATAATTATAGAAGATAGATATTTTATTTTATTTTTTTAATAGAAATATTTGTTGAAATAGTTTAATTATTTATTTAAATTTTTATTTTATCTAATTTAAATGATGTGAATCAAATCCCTATACAATAGTTAATCATTTTATTACCTATATTTTCAAAAATATTTTTTATATTAAAATTTATATATATTTATAGAGAAATCACCTTATTTACAAGATCATCAATAAAGAATAAAAAAAGTTATTTAAAATGACGTTTATTTTTTAATTATAAAGAAATCTAAAAAAGACCTATAAAATCTATCATTCCTATAAATTTGCTCCTATAATACCATTTTTATATAACAAAATAACTTGGACACTAGCTGCTAAAAGAAACCCTAATCCTTAAACATCTTTCCTCAATTCTTCAAAATAACATATTCCTATTGAAATTCTGGTACATAATGCATCTCTACTACTGCCATTTGTGCATTTAGATTGTATACAATTATAAAACATCATTTCCAACCACATTTAACAAATGAGAAAAATGGGTTTTGCCAAAAGTCTTGTGGAACAACAGTTTCAATTACGTTGAACAAATAGACAGAATGAGTTTTCTCAGCTAATGGCATTCCTCTCAGGACTCCTAAAGCTACAAGTGAGCCTAAATAACAAGCATCCATCCCAAACTAATTATCAATAGACCATTTGTTTTTCAATTTTTTTTCAAATTTTTTTCAAATTTAAACTTACCCAACTCATCCGATGCCACGACCAATCGCTAAACTTCAATGTGCTCGAACAAAGACTTCACACTACAACAGTATCTACAAACACAAGGCAAATTTTAGTCATTTGCTTACAATCGAGAGGGGAAGTATTTACTTGACTTTTACCACATTTAGTGAGGTGGCTGAATAAGAGCTATTGTACTTACGAACACTGAGTTTTAGAGTAAATTACTAGTGGGTTCTCGTTTATCTTTGCCTTAATGGATGCTTCCATTTGAGATGTTGCTGAAGCAACCAAGATTTTAATGCCATGGCCTTTGTTATATTTTAAATATGGAGGAACAAATTTTATTGGAGAACAAGTGACGAACTTTTGGGTGATGAAGAAATTAATGCAAACTTTAGTTCCATTGACATATTTTAGGCTTGGAGAAGTAGCAACAGAAAATGAATTCAAAGACACCATTTACAATTTGAATGGAATACTAAAAACATTAGCAAACCATATCAAATAATGTAAAAGATTTCATACATTGGTCGTTTTCAATCACCATGGACATTTAACTTGCATTCAATTTCATCCAAAACCATTTGTTTGAGTGACATTATTTTATTTAATGAATTGAATGTGTAAAATGCGTTTTTATTTGAAAAATTGAATTTTATAATATAAAGATAATATAAATCAAAACAGATGAATATAATATAAATCAAAACAGATGAATATTGTAAATAAACAATGAACACTATTCAAACTTGAAGGGATCAATTATTACTATTCTCTCTCACCATCTAGAGATGATAAAAAACTTAATTTGCTTTATGGAAAAAACTTGAAAAAAATGAGAATCAGAGACAAGAAGACATGAAGCATAATCAAAAGAAGGATTTTTTTGGTGTATATCATGAATCGCTTTAATTGGTCAATTGCTAATAGTTTAGAATGTAGGGTTAAAATTTTATGTTTAAGAAATTAAGAAGCGCTACTGAGAATGAGGGTAAACCCATCCTCGTATATAGATAGTAGGGCATTAGGGGCACAGGATGTGATATGAAGGCCAAGAGAAAAGGGAGGAACATGTACAATGTGTCCAACAGGACGACATGACTGACAGCTTAGGAATGAATGGTACTGCGCATGCGTGAGGGAACAAATGCAGTATTTATTCCTAAGGATTAAACTTTAATGATGCATTATAGATTTATATAAATTCTTTGTTCCAGAAGAAGCAAAATTTAGAAAGGGCCTAAGCCATTTGGCTTAATCACTATATCTACTATGATCTTTTCAATACTATACAAAGATTCAATTATTGTTATTACAGCTTCCTATGTATCAAGCTTTTGTCTAAGTTAGAGGTATAGTTTATGGTATTATCATGTATTAGGTTGTTGTTGAGCAACTGAGTTGTATGTTATGCTTTGTAATTGTTTCAGACGGTCTTCTTTGCTACTGTTTAGTTGTCTTGCTGCAACTGCTGGCAGTCTTATAACAGGCCTTGTATTATTCTTTTTATCCTACATTATTTCCATAACTAAATAAATAAGTACTTTCCAGATAACGCTTCTACGATTATGACTACTATTGGAAGCGAAATTTGTAGAATATGAGCATAGTAGCCTATGACTACAAAGATTCAAATATTGTTATTAGAATACAGATTTTTCTGACTTAATACTTTGAATGCAAAGCGTGAAACTGAACTTTTCTCTACGATTCCTAACTACTTTCCCAAAAAAAAATGCTATTACTTATGACTACCGATGGAAGTGGAATTTGTCGAATATGAACATACTAGGCATTGCATTAAGCCTATGGATACAAAGATTCAATTATTGTTATTAGAATACATTCTCTCTCTGACTCACTGCTTTGATTGAGCAAGCGGCAATCTCCATTCTTCTGGAAGCCTCCATTTTTTATGCCAATAAATAGACACTCTTGACCAAAGAGGAAACTCAAAATCATCTTCTAGTGGCTCATCTGCTGGCCCATCCATTGTGAGAGGCAACCAGACATAACGAGAATCTCTTAGATCAGCTGGGTTCCACCGATCTGCCATGAATATGAAAGTATCAGGCACTCCAGGCAGAGGTACAACAAATGTACCTTGCGCAAAAAATGTTGTAACTCTGAAATCTTCATTGCCACCCATGCATGGATTTCCCAAAGTTTCCCATTGTCCTAGCATGGACTCTGCAGAATGAGCCAAAGCTGCATTTGGGGCCCAGCCAGTACAGCCAGAAGTTATCATATAATATAATCCCCTATGCTTAAAAACCGCAGGAGCTTCTCTATGCTCTCCAACTAAATTCCTCCGCATGATTCTAGTGACATCCAAGTAGTCTTCCGTCAATTGCCCAATATGCAATTCACTGTTGTCTTCTGATGAGTAAACTATATATGCTTCACCATTATCATCTTTGAATACTGTCATATCTCTACTATCAAAACCATGTGGCCTTTTGCTGCCAAGATAATGGAACGGACCTGTAGGAGAAGAACTGACTGCCACACCAACAGAAGCTTTGGAATAGTTAGCAATGTCAATGTGCATCCACATTACATACTGTTTAGTGCGATCATTATAAATCACCTTTGGTCTCTCAAGCACATTGCTGACATACAGGTCATGTGTCTTATTATCTCTCTCGCCTGGTAGAACTATGCCCTCATTCTTCCATGCCCACAGATTCTTTGATGAGTAGCAACTAACACCTATAATATCCACCTGTAAGTAAAAATATGAAACACATTTGATAAGCTTGTCCAGCGTAACTGTATGATAAAATTAATCATTATAAAAAATTATTTTGTCAACGCTTTTTCAAATTTCCAGTCAACCAACCAAACAAATAGGAAACATACTTATGTGTACAAATAAAAGTTTCATTCTTTTGCAAGGAGGAACAATTTGTCTTTCGTGACTTGTTTTTTCAATACATATGGTAGTTTCTAAAGACAGCCAAAAGCAAGAAAGGTGCAAAAAGGGATTTATTCCTTTTTTGTTTAAATTAATTTTACTCCTGTAGATATTTTTGTCATTTCAGAATTTTCCTTTTGGAAATTGACTTCGATGCAAATCTGTTAGATATCCGTGTAGACACCTAAAATCGTCCACATCCTAACCACAACCAAATCATCCAATTTTATCCCCTTCCAACATTAATTACATAAAAGCCAATTATTTAATTAACCTTTCCAATAATCATACTAACATTAATTAAACAAATTCCAACCATTTTTTTAATTAATTGATCATTTTAGTCATTTCCTCTATAGTCCACCCTCAAAATTTATTTAATTAAGTTCACCCTCCATATACCATTGTCCAAAAATTAAATAAATACAAACTATTCATTTAATTCCTTTTTTTCTCCCTCAAGCCATTAGTTAGCTAAAACCAATCACTTGACTAATAAATCCACTCGCGCATTTTTAAGTATGCTTAAGCCATGGTCAAACTTGCAAATGTCATGCATGTACGTGGTCCATGCTTCCCACCCATTCAAAAAGTCCCTCATTCAATCTTGCTCATCCTTTCAATCTAGAAAATCCTAGCTCTTCACATGTCTCCAAAAAAAAGGACTTTATATTTCCAAAAAGGTCATTTTTTATCCTTGCTATCCATCTACTCCCAAGAAGATCTGCCACCCAAATCCCAGGGATTATGGAACTCCTCTTATGCACCAAGTGCAAGGTGCCACTTAGAGGTCTCTCATGGCTCCAAACCTCTCAAGCAATCCCATCTATTGATATCTCCAATTGGTCCTAGGCCTTGTTCCATCATCCAACTCTATAAATAGCACATCATATGGGCTATTTTTAGATAAACCTTGAATGCATTGTTATGCTATCACATTGAACATCCACAAGTTCTCTCTCTCATCAAAATCTTGAGCATATCCACACTCCTTGTGTGCAACAAGAAGCTTTTGGCTCAATTGGAGCTGACAATAAGGCATAGAATGAAGGTTTGAATCTGCTCGTTCACACTTTTATTCGTGTTTCGTGCATGCTTTTAAATTTTTCATCTTGGATGCACTAGTAGTCCATTAGGCTCAATTGGAGGTGACAATAAGGGGCATAGAATGAAGGTTTGAATTTGCTCATTCAACCTTTTATTCGTGTTCCGTGCATGCTTGCCCACATCCTGCATTTAGCAATGGGATGATTTAAAGATTCACGCCCTTGTGGCAGTTGACAGCAATAGTGACGATGACTAAGCAGCTTTGGGAGATCACGTGGTAGGCAAACGAGGTACCAATCTCCTCTAAACTAACAAGAGAAACCTTATGAAAAAAATAGACAATTTAGAACAACATTGATACTTTTTGTTTCTCCTTATAGTCACAGTTTACTTCTTTAAAATGGATACATTCAAGATGTGTTTGGGTTAGAGTTGAATTTCTATCTAAATCATCACTTTTCTATTCAAACTCAATAATACGTAATAGATCGAACAAACAATTAGTTAGAAATGCTATAATTTTTTTTGCAATACAATGATATCTAATTGCTTTTGAAAACTAATAAATTAAACTTGGAGGAGCATTTAATGCCCATGCAATCCATGCGCTGCATATGGAGTTTTAGAAGCCAAGAGGTTGTCTAACCGCATGATGGATGTTGATGATTAAGCTGTGGCCATATATGTTTCAGAAAAAACAAAATTACTAAAAAAAACAGAAGGAATCATTAAAACACTATACCTTAGCACAAACACCATAGGCACTTGCATTAACATTAATACCTGTGAATCACATTTAGTTTGCTGGTCCGCTGTCCTTTACATCTGGTAATTAAGTGCATTCTCAATTTTTTCTCATCCCTAGGTTTGCCAATAGGGAAATCAATTTTAGTTGATTGGTTTGAGCTAATTATGATTACTACGAAGTGTTCCATAAATTACTGCCTTAATTCAATCATGTCGGGCATCAACAATACTTTGCTTCTCTTTCAAAGCCTTATTCAGTGACTTCGATGTATAGATTATTAGCTTTATAAAAATGGTATATGTGCTTCTTGTGATTTACTTTGTCCTTTCTCAGGATCAAAATATGTTCTAGCAATATTCTATTGTGAGTTTAGTTAGGTTAAAAGGATAATAACACCCACATTTTGTCGTTAAATTTGTTTTCAATGTCTGATTTCTTGATTCCTGATAACATCTATTATCAACTTTTAAATCTGGTCTCAATGAATATGGTTCTCCATCTGGGGAGGGTGGAAGTTAGATAGTTCTCTATTTGGGGAAGGTAGAAGTTAGCTTATTCTTGTTGATGAGTAGTTCATTTCAATTTGTTCATGTCATGTTATACTAGAAAGATGCATGTCATATTGTTTGTGCTCATGCCAAATGATTGTTTGTGGATTCTAAATAGAAGTAGGATATATTTGATTGTTATCTTATTGAGAGATCTCTAACCTGTGTACATTATCAGAGTGACATCCTCAATAATTACTAACAAAATGATTTCACCAACAGATTATGCCTGTGAAAGTTTGGACAAAGCTCTTTGAGACGCTCATCTTTCCTTTGTACTTTTCATATTGCAAAGTTTGTATGGTGATAAATTTGGTTATTTGGTTGGAGCTCCATGTGGTGATCTATGTGCATGCTACAAAGTATTTTGCTAATACTTTGCATGCTAAGAGTCGTGTTGGCACACCTCATCTTCCATCATTAATATATGGTTGGATTGGGGTAGGCTCAACATTAGTCATGACTAGCTGCCCTTAGCATGCTTCAAGTCTCATCCTTTACTACATAAGGAATTTTGACACTCCGTGTTCACCCTCCAAGCATCCTCTTTCAAACATCGTTTAGCCGCCCTTTGTCCGCCTTAGCCATTTTAGATCCCACTTTAACACATGAAACACGGCATATTAGATTCTCTTGGACCCTTGAAACAGACATTTTGACACTTAATATTTATCCTCTAAAGTATCCTCCTTAGTTCCCCTAAACCATTTTGGAACCTTTTGGACATATTTCAGCCTGGCTGAATCTGTCTTTTAGCTGTTTAGAACACCCTCTGCAGAAATAATGTGACCAAGGTATACTATAGATGACTTGGAAAACTCATGTTTTGATGTAAGAACCCTACTGGTTCTTTGCTTCTATACTGCTCTACTACTGAATGCCCTGTTTGAATTAGTTTTGGGTGTTTTGAATAGATATATTGTTTTTTTGTATTTTGAGGGTTTATTGAAAACAAATAATCTAAAACTGAAACTAATTACAATAATCTGAAAATTTTGAAACAACTGAACTACTGCTGTAATGTATCTTTGTTTCTCAAGAGGATGGGAAAATACATTATTTTTTTAATAATAAAAATAATGGCAGCAACAACATGGAACCTGATTTTTATTTGATTCTTCTTTGCCTTCAACCGGAATTGAAGCATCACTATTCACGGGGTATTGTAGCGCGTCACTGTTCATGGGTACTGTTCACGCGTCACTGTTCACGCGCACTGTAGCAAATAACAATTCACAGCTGCACCTTATCTCTCCCTTATTTTGTGAATTCGATGAATACTGAAATAAATACTGTTGCAGCACAATCAGAACCTCTGTATGAGATTCTCTCAGAATTATCAAATTCACCAGGTATTTCACTAGCTCAAATGATGATCACATAGAAGAACTACGTTCTCCAACGGCAAAGCTGTAAACCCTTCTCAGAGTTCAAAATCACAATGATCAAATATCTTTTTCTTTTTTTTTTCCTCTTTTCAAAAGCCTTATATATATTTCCCATGAAGGTTCGATTTTCTCCAATAAGGCATTAAATCAATTAATGATATTAAATGACATTTAATGATACAATATTTTCACTTTGTCATTTAATATTTCACCTTCGTAAAAGAGCCACAATTAATTAATTAAATGGTCCCCTCTAATGATACTTGGACCCTTACTTAAATTATAATATAAAATTATATTATAACTTAATAATATAAGCTCAAAACATTAATGTTTATTTAAACTAAATAAACATTAATATCTCCATTAATACTCAACATTTTTGAACGTCGTCTGAACTGGGAGCTAACATGATGAAGCTGCATATGATCATACCCCTTTACTAAAAATAGAAGGGGCCATCTCTAACATCTCAAACTTACTATAAATAGTAAGTATAGCAAATGAAGTCCAAATGATACCAAATGAAAGCCAGATCGAAACACACTGAACTCTAGAGATGATACAAGCCTCGGAAGACGCTCTATCTATACTCATTAGCCTACGAGGGTCATAATGATAGGCTAATCACCCAAAAAACCATGTCTGCTAAAATGGGGACATTACAGTCCGCCCCTCTTGAAATTGCTTGTCCCCAAGCAATATCGACTGCAAATAAACTCCTCCACCTGGATCCCAAATGAAGACCTGTGTAATGTCCCTGGTATTACCAACCAACTCCTGTAATGCCCACACCAAGGGCACAACTAACAAGACCTGCCAAACTAAATCAACCTCAACAGTAGGTGTCACAAGAACATGAACATCAAGGGGAAGCAACTCTCAAAACTGACAATGTTTGCTTCCCAAAACTGCGCAAGATAAGCTGTCAAACATATCATCTAACACATGCGCAACTGAACTATGCATCTGAGACAAATCATGTACATGAGAACCTGAAATGAGACTACCAACGATGCACACCATGTACATGCAATGAAACCTACCAGGGAACACCAACCAGAATTTGGATGCACACAAAGGATCCCTCAACATACTCGCTAGTGTCCCACATAGTATACCTGGATTCCAGTGCAATCTATATACACATCAATCTGTACTGTGAAGATAGGAGTACCTGGAAACATCTACTACGCAACATCTCTCCACAAGCTTTGCTAAACCCTCATGGATGTGATATCCAACTAAACCATCATGCCCATTGTCACCATAGTCTCTCTGAAGCCATGTATCCAAAGGTAGCCTTTGTGTCATAGGAGTAACAATCTCCACTGGATACACATCAACATGATGGGAAACTGAACATTGCTCGAGCAAGTAGCCACCAACAATCAACTGAGTCGGGTACTTGCAATTGCTAGTTTCATTTACTGAAGATGGTAACTCTCCATCCCACAATGGATGGTATAATCTTGAAGCCAATCCACACCGATGCATCATCAAGTCCTCCACGTGTGGATCAAAAGAAAAGTGATGAGCACTCCTCACCATGTAGTTGCGATAAAACGCTCCAACCTCGGTCAAGGGCTCATCTCTAACAATACTGGAATCATGAGATGGCTCCAATCTCTGACCCCGAACTGTTGATTGGGTAGGGGCTCTGGTAACCCTCTCTGCAAACCCAATCACAAAATCTCTATTAGGAAGCATTGTAGTCATAGTATCAATAATTACTCTCACACCACGCCTGATGGCGAGAGAACCTCGGATGAGAGTATCCTTGGTGGCTCCAAACGGACCCTCTCGAAACTCAGGACTCTCGAGAAGGTACTCAATAAATGAATCTATGCAATAAAAACAATATAAGGCTGAGTCAACCTTATCCTCGAAGACCTGCAGCTGATCACTCTGACTCTGAGAAACAACAAGCTGGCGTCCAAAATCAGTTGCATGGGATGAAGTAACATATTTGCTTCCAGGAGAGGGAAACAAATCTACATGAGAGCCATACTCCCAACCACATGACACTATGCGAGTTCCATGTGAAGTGGATGGTGTAACGCCGCGTACTAACACACAACTCTCTGGAGAGTCCACCACTGCCACACAAGAGCTATCAACAATCTGACCTGTATCATTTGTCATAGCACTAACCTCAGGAGAACCTGATGCAACAAGTGGTTCTCTACTGCTCTCAACCCTAATACTCATCCCAGCTAAGTCACCTGTACCTACATCAATGACGGATGTAACCACATCCTCAACACACCCATCACTACAACCCGTGGGTGTAAACTCATCACCAAATGATGCTATAGGAAACTCAACTGTATCCACAGATGGTGAAGATTGTGCTAAACTCAACGCCACGGTAAGTTCCTCAACTTGTGACTGTGACTCACAAAGGGCTAACTGAGCGCTCTCCAACGAGTCCATAGTCACCTCAAGCTCATGGGTGAGCTCATCAACCTCCTCCTCCTTTCCCTTCAGTGCATCGTAGCAAGTGCAATCCCACTCAAGAAGATAATCCCTATCAGCAAGTAACTGCAAGTAATTCTATTTCATTATCCCAATAGCTGCTCGGAGTGCATGGAACTCTGCCAAGGAAAGGCTACTATCACCGTGCTCATATGTTTCAGGAGTACTCCAACCAAAGGTCGCCAACATTTGTCGAGCGACATCAAAATGCTCCAAAGCTGTAGCAATCATATCATCATTAACCTTCAACTGCCCAACCAGATGATGATACCCCCATGACTCATTCTTTCCACCCAAATCTGCACTATGGTATGAAACCGAATCAACATCACTCACCTCATGATCAACAACATCATGTGTGCAATCAATTGTGCACACATCAATATCTAAGGTACTGCTGCTATGTACCTCGTAGGATGGCTCAACTGGCAAGGTAGAAGTTGTTGTTATGACAATATCTTCACACAATTCCACTTCCAATGCAACCACATGGCCATCCAACTCATGATTCTGGGATCCTATGCCAAAGCATGAATCTTCAAACTTGTTTTCTAAGGTCTAAGGTCTAATCTGAAAAATCAGACTCTAAATGACATGAATCCACATCACACATTACCCCATTAGTACCCAAATCTCGGGTACCTTCATGCGGCAACTTAATAGAAGCATCTTGCACATGTGTAGTCACTACTCTCTCATGCTGATGCAAAATTTCATCACTGCTGTCATGTAGATCAGAACTCTTATGAGCCAAAATTCCCATGCAATCCTCATTCTTGACACTAGTATCACGAGTGCCAATACTCAAGGTCACTCCCACAACACTTTCTGAACTTTCCATGACTTTCAAATCATCATTACGCTCAAGTGCAAGGCTGCTGTCATGAAAATCAGACTTGTTATCATGACTGATAACAACTTCTTGAGTGCCAATAATCACCACATTCTCTTCAAGTTTCACCTTTTTATCCTTAAAAATAGATGTCATATACCGAGCAATTCTATCAAGTTTTGCAGGGTGTGAAATCAATTCATCCAACTTCTTCTGGTTTTGTTTTAACTTTTCCAATGACGAATACACTTGCTTCCTATTCTGGTCCCACTGATTCTGGGTACCCGAAGTAACCATGATTAACTACCTGAATCAATTTACCCAACAGGTTGGCAAGAAACCGCTCTGATACCAATGTAAGAACCCTACTGGTTCTTTGCTTCTATACTGCTCTACTACTGAATGCCCTGTTTGAATTAGTTTTGGGTGTTTTGAATAGATATATTGTTTTTTTGTATTTTGAGGGTTTATTGAAAACAAATAATCTAAAACTGCAACTAATTACAATAATCTTGAAAATTTTGAAACAACTGAACTACTGCTGTAATGTATCTTTGTTTCTCAAGAGGATGGGAAAATACATTATTTTTTTAATAATAAAAATAATGGCAGCAACATGGAACCTGATTTTTATTTGATTCTTCTTTACCTTCAACCGGAATTGAAGCATTTTACTATTCACGACAGCACTGTAGCGCGTCACTATTCACGCAGTACTGTAGCGCATCACTGTTCACGGGTACTATTCACAGGTACTGTTCACGCATCACTGTAGCAAATAACCATTCACAGCTGCACCTTATCTCTCCCTTATTTTGTGAATTCGATGAATACTGAAATAAATACTGTTGCAGCACAATCAGAACCTCTGTATGAGATTCTCTCAGAATTATCAAATTCACCAGGTATTTCACTGGCTCAAATGATGATCACATAGAAGAACTACGTTCTCCAACGGCAAAGCTGTAAACCCTTCTCAGAGTTCAAAATCACAATGATCAAATATCTTGTTCTTTTTTTTTTCCTCTTTTCAAAAGCCTTATATATATTTCCCATGAAGGTTCGATTTTCTCCAATAAGGCATTAAATCAATTAATGATATTAAATGACATTTAATGATACAATATTTTCACTTTGTCATTTAATATTTCACCTTCGTAAAAGAGCCACAATTAATTAATTAAATGGTCCCCTCTAATGATACTTGGACCCTTACTTAAGTTATAATATAAAATTATATTATAACTTAATAATATAAGCTCAAAACATTAATGTTTATTTAAACTAAATAAACATTAATATCTCCATTAATACTCAACATTTTTGAACGTCGTCTGAACTGGGAGCTAACATGATGAAGCTGCATATGATCATACCCCTTTACTAAAAATAGAAGGGGCCATCTCTAACATCTCAAACTTACTATAAATAGTAAGTATAGCAAATGAAGTCCAAATGATACCAAATGAAAGCCAGATCGAAACACACTGAACTCTAGAGATGATACAAGCCTCAGAAGACGCTCTATCCATACTCATTAGCCTACAAGGGTCATAATGATAGGCTAATCACCCAGAAAACCATGTCTGCTAAAATGGGGACATTACATTTGACTCCTCCGTATACAATTTTTCCTCTACTGAAACTTAAAGCACAATATTCAAGCATTTGAAATGCTCTGCTGGTGCTTTATGATAACAAAGGATATCGTCAAAAACACAAGAACAAATATACAAAAGAACTTATTGAAGTCCCTATTCATTGATGCTTGATGTGTAACAGATGCATTGCAAAGACCAAAGGCTTCGAATTTTCAGTGCCCTTGGTGAGACTAAATGTCATCTTTTGTTGATCTTGGAGTTGGATTGTGTTCTGTCAATAACTAGATCAAAGGCCAATCTTTGAGAAATATTTCATTCCATGCAGATCATCCAATAGATCATCAACCCTGTACATCCAAAATTTGTTCTTTATGGTGGTTCAGTTAAGCACTTTGTAATCAATGCACATCCAATAGGATCCACCTTCCTAACCAGGACCACTAGTGCAGTACATGGACTTTTTCTAAGAATGATGAGTTGAATGTCTAGTAAATCCAACACAAGCCTCTCAATTTCAGATTTCTGGAAATTGGGGGAGACTCTTTTCTACAATCCTAAAAACCAAAATATTTATCGTACAGCTCAGGAATTCCTGAAATTTGCCTTTCTTGATTAGAAGCCAAAACACCCTTTCTTCAAATTCTTCTCCATTTGACTGGAATCAGCTACCTTGATCTCCTTGAGAGATAATGACTTGATGGTACTCACAATCCCCCTTGCTTGAACATATGGAACCTCTCTCGATGATTTGTGGAGTATGTCCCAAGCGAGTCCAACCATTGTACACCTAAAACAACACCAACACCCACAATATCAAGCATGAATTTTGAAATTTGTTAGCTCTAGATTATTCATCATGTTGCACTGCACCCATACAAAAAACATTGTATTGTATGTTGTTTTTCTGAACATGAATCAAGATTTAGTCATGGTTGTCCTTGTCAATTTTGTCATCTCTTGTCCATGTTTTTGCAGCACTGATAAATAAAAGCTTTCAAACACACCGGCTATGATGGAGGACAGATGATAAAGAGGTTGCTGAAAATCAATAAAGCAGGGAAAGGTTGCCGTCTAGTGAAGTCAGAAGTGTGCCAACATTAATTAATTGAGATGAGATTAACGATGGCAAATGTGAAATCCATTATAAAGTGCATGCATGGTAAAGGAGCCGGCAAGGTAATGCTAGAAAATGAATTTGCATTGACAGGCACATGCCTGACAAGTGCAAAACAAGTTTTCAAAGTTATAACAGATCACACATACAGGGATATACCTGTGTGAAGAAAATTGGCATCCAAAATCAAACTCGCAGATTTCTTATACAGGGGTGCATCGAGCAAAAGGAAACAAAGTAAATAGAGTTTAATGTTAAAATCCTTCATACAGGTGCATGCCTGTTAAAGGGACAATGTAGTTCTAAAATCAAGTTCACACTTCAGTTGTTGCGTGTGCATACCTAGTAATGGCAGATTGGCGTTTCAAATTTCAAACTCAAAGAGCACACAATGGAGTGTGCAGTATAAGGCAAAACGAGATTCTAAGGTGAAGGTATGTAATCTCATTGTAAATCATGTGTGGTTAAAGGCAAAATGACATTTCTATTCCAAGTTCAAAATTGCATTGGCAAATGTGTCCTTGACAAAGCAAAATAGCATTTCAAATTTCAAGTTCAAAATTCTATATACAAGCACATGTTTGACTAAGGCAGATTGGAATTTAAAAATAAGGTAAGAAAACCCTCATAAAGGCACACATGTATGTACAAAAGCCAACTTGTTTTACTAAAAGGGTGTGAATTATTTAATAGAGCCTGTAATGTCCCCTATTATTGAAACCTGGATTAATGCCTTGATTTAGATCCACAATATCTGCTAGTTATGTAATTTCTGTGTGATATATATATATATAATGTTGATAACTTGTGTTGGCTTGAGTGCTGGTTGATCTTCTGCGATGCTCGTTATAGCAGATCTGAAGTGGTTAGAAGTCTGCTGCTCTCCTGTCTGACCTGAATGTGATCTCCTTGATCGATGGTGGTATTTTCTTGTATTCAGTGCTGCCCCTTCTTGGAGGCCGATCTTGCCCTTTATACCTTCTCACGACTTGAAGAGGCATGTCTCTTGCAACAGCCGGCCCTTGTCTTTTTCCTTTTGACCCTTCACCAATTGCACCCCCTTGGAATTAATCCATACCTTAACAAATATCCATCAGACTTTTTAATTATTTGTTACATGATAGATTGTGGTTGATCGCTAGTGTAGAGTTCTAAATGGCAAAACATAGAGTTCTAAATGGCAAAACATGAAGTCTTGAAATCAAGAGGATTTTCCCTATGCTGCGTCTGCCCCTCTTATGGTAGGGTCGTGACAGTCCACCCTTCACGAGATCGCTTGTCCTCAAGCAATGTAGGTTTCTATGGACTGAGTTGTGGAGGTACCCAAACCAATCCTTGGAGATTTGGTTGACCCAATGTTTGCACAATATCCTGGATATCTCTTTGCATTAAAGCAAGGGCGATCTTAACATATATTAAGATGAGGATTAGTATATCTATGACCTAATCAGATCTATGATCTCAAATGCAACTCATATCTGTTTACTCTAGTTATTCTCATATCTGGAACTAATCAGATCTAAAACCAAACACGAAGCATACACACAAATCCTCAAATTATACACTGCTGCTTATAATCTATTTTGAGCCAGAAAGTGGGCCTGACCCCAATCTTGCTGCTTATAATCTATTTTGAGCCAAAAAGTGGTCCTAACCCCATCAAACTGCTCCTAATCTATTTTGATCCAAAAAGTGGTCCTAACCCCATCAAACTGCTCCTAATTCATTTTGAGCCAGAAAGTGGACCTAACCCCAATCTTTCTGCTCCTAATCCTTTTTGAGCCAGAAAGTGGGCCTAACCCCAATCTTTCTACTCCTAATCCTCTTCAGGCTAGAAAGTGGGCCTAACCCCATCTTTTTCTCATAGTCCATTTTGAGCCAAAAAGTGGGCCCAACCCCAATCTTTCTTCTCCTAATCATTTTTGAGCTAGAAAGTGGGCCTAACCCCATCTTTCTACTCATAATCCATTTTGAGCCAAAAAGTGGGCCTAACCCCATCTTTTTGTGCCTAATCCAATTTGAGCTAGAAAATGAGCCTAACCTCAATTTTTCCACTCATATGCTCATTGATGTGTCATAAATTTGCTCCAATACGCTTCAAACACTAGCTTAATATGCCCCATAGATCTTGAGGATGTAAGGGCGTTGTAATTACTAGATTGGCTCCCCCACAAAGCTTCATTTGTTTATTGTCTTATCTTCTTTTGATTGGATGCTTTTAAAATCTTCATCATTGTGTCTTGTTTTCTTACTTGGGATTCCCTCGTGCTTCTTCATCGGACATTGCCTCTATATTACATATTTGGCTTCCACATATGTGTCTTGGCCTCCATTCTTCCTTGCATTTGAAGCACAAACCTTTTTCTTTTGGGTCTTCTTGTCATCTTTTAAGTCTTTCTCAATCATGATCGTGTCCATGTTCCCATTTTCCCTTACATTGGAAACATTATCCTTTGTTTATGAGCTCCTTTCTTTCATTGAAAAATAGAGGGGGATAAGGTTGATTCCTTGTATGGTATTTGTCCCTTGTATGTGTGATGTCTAGCTTTAGTGCCTTTTGGATTGCATCCTCAAGAGATGTAGGATCGAGGGCATCTACCAAGCCACGAATAGAGTCCTTTAATACTTCAACAAATAGGTAATCTAGTCTACTTTAAGATACTCCTGGTACCATAATGAAAAGATTTTGGAATATAGTGACATAATCCTCTATGGTTCCTTGTGTAAGTTTCCTAAAGTACCATTCGGGATGTTTTTGGTCAAACCTTAGGATAAGTTTTTAAGTGAACTCGTCATAGGTTGTAATGTGTCAATGGCTCTAGGTAATAAGGCCATGATGCAACCAATCATGGGCTACTTCCATTGAGTGGAGTACAACAAATTTTATGGTATTGTCCTCCGTCATAGAGCTAAGTGAAAAATAGGTGCCTAATTCTTGGACCCATGAACGCATCGTGAATTTTCCGAAAATCCATCAAAGTTAGGAAGGGTCATCTTACTCACCCTTTCCTTTAAGTCCTTATCGAGTTGCCCTCTTTTCCTTTTTGGGCCGACTTGTGTTTTGGCATCACAATAATCCCTAAAGGAGACGTTCCTCCTAACTTTAAGGTCTAAACATGAGTATATTTCTGCAAATTCTTCCACATTTTCAAAGGTTGGATTATTGACATCCTCTATCATGGGTTCTTCCCTGGTAGGAAGGGAGGTCTTGTTGGTCTAGGTGTTGATACCCTTGTTGGTTTGTCATTTTTAGAGTGGTTGGAAGGGGTATGCCTCCCATTGTTTTTTGGTTGGGTTTAGAGTTATTGTTACTCATGTTTTGGATGGCTTGTAGAAGTTGGGTTGTTCTTTCAATTTTCTCATTTTGCTCCATGAGAGTTTGGTTGGTTTGTTCCATGAAAGCCCTTATTTCATTGCTCATTTGTTCACTCATGGTGGTGGATTTAAGTTTCTTCCTTTCTCTTTCCAAAGCCCTTTGAGCCCTTTGGCTGGTTTGCATTAACTATTCTCTGTCCCTCAGGCTGGCAGGAACGGTGCTCTAATACCAATTGTAATGTCCCTTATTAGGACTTAACTTAATTTGCCCTAGAATTCCTAATTGAAACTAGGATAAATGCCTTGATTTAGATCCTTGTTATAGCAGATCTTAAGTGGTTAGAAGTCTACTGCTCTTCGTCTGATCTGAATGTGATCTCCTTGATCAATGGTGGTACTTTCTTGTATTCGGTGCTGCCCCTTCTTGTTGGCCAATCTTGCCCTTTATACCTTCTCACAACTTGAAGAGGCATGTCTCTTGCAATGGCTGTCCCTTGTCTTTATTCCTTTTGACCCTTCACCAATTGCACTCCCTTGGAATTAATCCATACCTTAACAAGTATCCATCAGACTTGTTAATTATTTGTTATGTGATAGATTGTGGTTGATCACTAGTGTAGAATTCTAATTGGCAAAACACAAAGTCTTGAAATCAAGACGATTTTCCTTATGTTGCATCTGCCCCTCTTATGGTAGGGTTGTGATAGAGCCACCTATCTAAGCATAGCCAAGTAGACTAATTCGAGGATAGATTTTATATCTGGGAGAGGGCACCCATTCCCAACCCTCACGGATTTTAACTCAAGTAGAATTTTCTATAAATAGAGTGACGCATAGATTGCATACACAAAAAGTACTCGCCGAGCCGGTAAGTACTCATAGGAAATTTTCGACCACAACTTGTGAGTTTACTTGCGGCTCGCCTGTGACTCTCCCCACTCACGCAACTCGCAGGGTTTTTGGCGCAGAAAAAAATGAAAAAAATGGTCATTAAAATCTAAAACCGTAGGTCTAAAAGACAAAAAACATGATCAAACATGGGTGCAAGGGAAATATCAACAATTGAGCCCTAAAATCAGTCACACTCACTGTTATTTGCCCTCAACGTCAGTAAACGCTTCAGCTCACAAATCGTGCGAGGGTTTGGGAGGCGAGAGAAATCACTGGGTAAGAAACATGGGTAGTTTATTTTCGATTTTTTTTATTCTCTTTTTTTTTGTTTTTTCCTTCTATTATTGGAGATTGCAAAACTCCATGTTAATTCTTTGTCACTAAAAAAATTAATAGAGCTTTTATATTTACATTTATTAAATTTAATTCATTTTATTGTGAATAATATATTTATTCACAATAATAATATATTATTATTCACAAGATTAGTATATTTAAAAATTTAAACAAAAACCCATGTATTTTAATTCATTTTTATATACTTTTTATTCTCTAATAACTGAAATTAGATATTTGATAAATTATTTTTTTTCTTATTCATACATTATTCAATTAATTTTTTTTACAACTTTAACTCTATGCTTATGTTCATTTTTTTTTTGTTGCTATTGATGTTGCAGGTTGATAAATCATCACAATGGCATCCCAAATTTGCATCTAGTTCAAACTCAGCAAGTGCAAGTCAACCTGCTGGTAGTCATGACCCTGCTTGGAAACATGGCATAATGGAACTAGTACCAAGGACTATTATTTGTACCTAGTGCATGAAGAAGCATAGTAGAGGCATCAATTGCCTCAAACACCATCTTGCAGGCATTCCTTGTCGTGATGTCGGGCCATGTTCAAAAGCTGCTAAAGAGGTCAAATGACACATGATAGCCCTCCTTGCAGCAGTAGGTGAAAAGAAATTGGAGAGGGCAAGGCAATAAGCAGCCATACAAGAAGCCATTGGTCCTAACTTGTAATGTCTAAGTTGCCTAGATATGAAATTTATGATGATGATTTTCAAATACAATCATCATAAATTCATAATAGTTATTACTTATTAGTTAGTAGCTAGCTATTGTATCCCGTTCCACTATCAGCTTTGTATGATGAGGCCATTTTGTAATCCACATGTATTGAACAATCACATTTATTAGAAAACACTTCCTCATGGTTTTCAGACTCATTTAACACTTTTTATAATTAAATTTGGCAAAACAAATGTGTTTTTATAAAGAATTTTACTACTTTTTAAGTTGCCGAGTTTTCACCGAGTCAAACTTTGGGCTTGCTGAGTACACTTCGAGTCTGAGTATGCAATCTATGGAGTGGCAACTAGCAACACAAAAAGCAAATAATTTTTATAGCAGAATCAACGGTCAAAGAGGAAGCAAGGTATAAATAGCAGAAAGGCTGCCAAAGATAGAGTGAGGTTTAGGGTTCAAATAAGCCATGAAATCCCTTGTTGCTCATCAGCAAATTCACCTCTGACTTTTTCATACCAGAAAAGGGGTCAGCCACAAAGAGAGATTTATCAAGTTCAACACATCAAGGTGAATTGTCATATTTTCAGTGTTTTGTTTGAAAAGTACTATTGATGGAACAAGAAGCTTCATCAAAATCTTCATCTAGAGCTACCTATTAAGATTCATTACTTTTAACTAGAGTTAGTTTTGGCCCGCACTATTTTTACTCATCACTATTTTCAAGGAGAGCAAATTATGAGAAGGCTGTTTTTAGCAACTACTTTTAGATCGACTATTTTTAGACAACTTTCTAGAAGGTCTACCCTTAGTTTTAGTCATCCTTATCAAGAGTCTAACTAAAGACTGCCTAAGTCAGGAAAAAGTATTAGTGGATTATATTTTGTAATAAAGCTTACTTTGCATTCAAGTAATCTATTATTAGTGTAGGAGTTGTAGATAGCTTTTCTATTATTTTTCATGCAATAGCTTTGTAAACATTATAAGTAATTTTGGATTGTAGTGTCCATAACTCTCGCTGCCCAGCCTGGGCATTGGAAGTATAACCTGCTTTCTCTTGTGGTAATATATAATCAATTTAAACAAACATTAAATAAATGCTCTTGGAACTTAGTTTACGGATCCAGAATTCAATATAATTTAGTAACCTATCTTGCTTCTAAAATGTGGTTGAAGTGTTTTATGTTTTAAGTGTCATTGTGGTTTTATGGGTCAAATGTCCCTTAACTATCATGGAAGTGTTGTATTATAATAGTTGTTAGGTTGGTGTTTACAAATTTGAATGTGTCAACTTAGCACCTGCTGAATGTATATGAAGTGAATTGAAATGCTTTCACTATTAACTGTAAGCTTTGCATTGTAAGTCTCAGTAAAGTGGATCTGACAGTTTCATATGCCATTCCCCTCTCCTTATTTATTGAATCATTTGTATTGTTCAAACCAATCTAACCCTTGTATGTACTTGCACTTCTCAATCTCTACCTTGAGCTGAATAGTGTAAACATGATCGTTATACTGTTTACTTTCAATCAAAAAGCATATAAAACCTTTTGCCTTTAGTTGAAGTGTTTATCAGCCTTTTTCCCTAGGTGAATTCAAAAAAACACGTTTATTTTTGTGTTAACCACCCCAAAAAACACATCAATACAAATTATAAACAGTAAGGAAATATTAAATAGATTAAGATTTTTTAGTTAGTTTTTGTTTGCAAGGGGCTTCCCCTTCTAAACCAAAGATTGGTTCAACTACACATCTATTTCATTTTGTATCACTCTAAAAGGTGTGGCAAAAACTCTCATATGACATCTATGCTCTGAATATTTCAGTGAGTTGGGACTCTTATGGAAAATTTCAGACAGTTAACCAAATGAAGGCTCTCTAGATTTGTCTCTTGTGTAAAATACTAGCAATACTTCCACATCAACCATGACCAAGACCCTGGTCATTTGGTATAGGCAAAGAACTTGTACATATTAAGATGATATAAGTCAATCACTACTGCTAGTGATACCAAAGGTTCATCTATCTCTAACACAGACGGAGATTGGTCTTTAAGTTGATTCTCAGCATTTAAGTTGCTCAAGCACTTCTTCCATATGAGGCTCAAACTCTAGCTCAAATAGATACTTATCTTCATCTGTGTTAAGATCTTTTGGGTTGCATAAGTGACCTTTACCCCATAATTTAAAGCACTTACAACAAGGAATTACAATAAAGACGTTAGAAGTTGAGCTTGATTAACAATAAGAGTTTTAAAATTAAGAGGACTCGTGTGTTCTTTCTTATCCACCCTTCTCAAATGAAAAAAAAATCTTAGTAGTTTATACAATTCTCTTCTTAAGTGCGTAACTCTGATTTGCAACCCTTCTAGCTACAATAATAGCTCTCTCTACAAAGCCTGGCTCAAATAGTCTTGCCTCTATTTAAATGTCCACTCACAAATTGAAAATATAGATCTTTCACACTAGATTTGAAGAAAGCTAGGCATTGGACTCCAAAACTTGATTTGTTTTGTGTACTCATCCAAGAACATCTTTCTTAAATAGGTGCATAAGTTGGGAGCCATATGACTCGTCCTAGTTGTAATCTGTTGATCGATACACATGGATATTTCATTACACAGTTCATGAATGAGATATATTTTATAATGACACTTCACTAAAATATTCATATAAAATACTTAGATCTAAGATATCCATAATAGTTTTTCACATAAATTGCTTAAAAATGGAATATCCACAACACTATAGATTTGTACATGGAATACTAGTTGGAACTGAATATTTCGTTCAAACATATCATTATAATATATTTTTTATGCAAACAATTACAAGAATTGCTTCTACAACAATTACAAATACATTCTGACAATACATAAATGCTAAAATCTTCATGTCTGTTAAAAGTCTCCTTATTGAAGCATAGATGCAATAATTATATGAAGCTAACCTCGAGAATCCAAAAGGGGTTTCATCCTTTGAACAATAGAGCCTAATGGTTTTTTGTCCTTAGATCCAATAGTTGAAAACACGTGCTCAAACTACAGTAACAATTTGATAAAAATGCCAAAAGATCATTCAAATTTATCAAGTTATATAAAGGTTGAGAATCTAGCATGAGCCCAAAGATTTCTGCCATTTTATCACATTCAAATTTGGGCCCATTAACGATGTCTCTGGATGGCCATATTGATCAATGAAGGTCATTGTTCAAATGGCAGAGACCCAAAAAAAGGAATGTTAGAAAGCAAGGGGGCCCAAGGAAACACATACCAAGAAAATGCATTGCTTGGAAGGAGTGAGGAACAAGGGTGGCAATACCAAGTGCACAAGAAGACAAAAAGTCTACAAGTCCACAAATAGCAAGGGGACAAGAGGCCAAGGATCGAGGTTTTGGTATATTTAATACTAGCAAGAAGGCAAGGAATGGGAGGAAGGTATGATTCTATGATAAATTCTGAAAACCCACCCAAGGCCAACAGGTGAATCGAGCATCCTTGTACTTAGGCTTAGAGACATTACATGTGTACCCTTCTAAAATTTCTTGCCCTTAAGCATTGCAAATTTGGATGCTCCAAGCTATCTAGTCCTACCCAAGTAGTATCTTCAACAACTTGCAATAAACCAGATATTCTGTAATGCTTTTGTTCATCAACTTCTTCACTTTGGTATCAATAACAACATCAAGTTTGAATATAAGATTTCCTCATCATCCAAGGGTAAGAAATCCCCAAATGGCATTGCATGTTGTCAAAGGTCCCTCTCGAGGCAAAACAAATGAAAAATATTATGAATCCTGCTATTTTTTGGCAATTCCAACTAATAAGCAACTTCATCCTCTCTCCAAAAAATCCTGTAAGGCCCATAAAAGCATGGCTTGAGCTTTTCAAGTCCACTACTTTTGATGGAGGTTTGTCAAAAAGGCAACAACCTCAAAATGACCATATCTCCAACTTTAAATGAACTCTTTGTGCGGTTTTAATCTGCATAGAATTCCTATTGATTCCTTGTTGGAAGTGATCTTTGAGTGATCTCAATGTATCATGGTTATGCTTCAGCAAGTCATCAATTGTTGGCACTATGCTATATGTAAACACTAAATCAACAAAGGTTAATACATCATAACCATATAATAATACGAAAGGAGACACATGAATGCACATATGATGGATCATGTTGTAGTAGTATTCTCCCAAATGCAACCACATAACCCAAACTAATTTTGATTTCCTCACATAACCTTCAACCCATTTAGTCACCAGTTTGCCCATTTGTTTGTGGATGATAGCTTGTGCTAGGAGTGAGTTATGTCCAATGAAATGATTCTAATCAAAAATAACTAAGGGATCCACTATCTCTATTACTGAAAATATTTTAAGCAACCTTTGCAATCTAAATACTTCTCTAAAGAATAAATCTATTACCAAATGTGTTTCAAATTATAAAGGAATGGTTCTTCCATTTCTTCTTCTTGGGATAGATCAAAGCTCTTATAACACTATAATGACCCTTAGTTAAAATATTCAAATAAATACTCAAATATAAAATACCCACAATAGTTATTCAAGTAAAATGCTCAAATCTAGAATATCCACAACTCACATAATAGATCTACACAAGGAGTATTGGTTGGAGCTGAATATTCCATTCAAACATATCATTCCAATACATTTATGATGTAAATCATTACAAGATTTGCACATGGAATATTCATTGGAGCTGAATATTTCACTTAAAACATATTCTAATACATTTTTTATGTAAATGATTTCATTCCAATACATTTCTAATGCAAATGATTACAAAATTTGCTTCTACAGCAATTCTAGATATATTCTAAGAATACCCAAATGCTGAAATCTTCTATTTGTTGAAAGTATCCAACTTGAAGCATAGGTACAACCTCCATATGAAGCTGCCCTCTGTAATCTGAACGGTTTTCATTGTTTGAAATCTAGCAAACCAATGGGGTTCTGTCAACTAATCTTCAAAACCTTATGGTTTTCAATCTCAAATCAAATAGTTGAATATACAAGCTTGAACTAGGGTTAAGATTTGATGAAAATGCCAAACGGTGATCCAAACTGATGAAGTTTGCCTCATATAGAGGTTTAAGGCCCAATGTGGGCTCAAACTTTCTTGCCATTTTATCACATTCAAGTTTGGGCCCATCAATGGTTTCGCTAACTAACCATGTTGATTAGTGAAATTGCTTGTTTGAACGACATGGGTCCAAGGAAAAGAATTCTAGAAGATGGAGGTATAGTGAAACATGTACCATGAGAATGCATTGGTTGGAGGGAGTGGAGATTGGGGGTTAGCAATATCAAGTGCAAGAGAAGACAAAAGTCTACATGTCCACAAAAACAAAGGCATGGGAGGCTAGGGATTAGGGTTTTGGGATATTCGGTACCAACAAAGAAGAAGGAATGGGAGGAAGGTAAGACAGTATGAGAAAATAAAAAATCCCATCCAAGACTAGAAAGTGACTCAAACAATCCTCATACTTAGGATTAGGGATACTACATATTTCAAATACCTTATTGCTCATCTTATTTGAAAAACTTTAAGGCTTCAAACTTTGATGTAATGCAACATTTATGGCTGATTTCTAACACCATCCATCCAATATCCAAAGCTTAGCATGTTCACATCGATGACTACATCTAGTGCATACTTTCCTTCATACTCCAAAACACGCAACCACACACGAGTGCTTAATCAATCCACAAAACCATTGTGCAACCAAGAATATGCTTATGTACATCAATTCCAATGATTATATTTTGTGAAGAACAAGAATTATTCTTACAAATCGCTCCATATAGCTGACCACCCTTATATACAACTAATTCATATCTACTAGTACTAAATAAATGTTAGAAAACTTGCAAGAAATAGCATAGTAATTGAAATATCACATGAAAGAAACATCAATACAAGCGATTTACCCTAGAGAAACCCAAATAGCGATAAAGCTCTTGCAAGAATCTATTTTCAATCAAGTTGTACAAGTTTGCTTGTGATGACCCATTCCTAACTTCACCCTAAAACATAAATTAGCAATAATTTTAGGCTTTAGGAATAGGAGCTCATCCTCTATACAGAATGATTTTTATTCCAGATTATCCAACCATAGCTAATATTTTGCATACCTATCAAACATTTACTCATGCCAATAATGAGATTTTAAGATTCTTTCAATTAAGATGAACAGATTGTAAATTTGTTGTATGATTCCCATAGATTGCATGAGACTCCTCTTCCCTATTCTGCTAAACCTTACAAGATGGAAGATTTACTGTGCCAAAGGCGCATGACACAGTCTACATGCGGCTCCCTCAAGGTTTACTACCCATCTTGGGACATTTTCGCCATGTGACCGATTTACTCTGCCTTTCCCCCACACACTCCCTATCTTTACAAGTATTAGAGAAAGATGAAGAATCGGATCACTGTAATCTATGGGTTAAGAATTAAATTAATATAGCATCATTCAATTTACATTGTCCATTATTTACTTAGTGTATTGTCACATTTTTGTCGTTATCATTATATGTGGTAAATTTGACCAGTAGAGAGTGCATTGCTTTAATTATTACCAGTTTCAATATTATTGGTAGAATTAACTTTGTATGAATGTTTTATATTTATTTATGAATACTTTATCTAATCCGTATTAGTTGCAATAACCATATTAATTTTAACTTATTAGTATCAATTATATTAAATTGTATTAATGATACTCAATTGTAACCCAAAATATTGTTTGAATTATCAATGTTAAATTGTTTAGTAGCAGACCATATTGCTGGTCTTCATATTATAATTGTTAACTGAATTATTCATATCATATATATTCTAACAAGCTACTACCTATTCTATAGTCCCATATATCCACCATGTGCTGTATATATAATATGTGAATAAAATACCATTCGTAATCATACTTACCATTGGCTGCTGTTGGAAAATCTCCCTGCAGCAGACTGGACTGCCTGTTGGGAATGTGAAGCCCAACGATCACATGACCATTCACCTTCTCCAGACCCTTCGTTTCACAGCTGAATGTGATTGTATAAATGACTATGTGCAGTCCATGTATTGTGTGAGATTGATATGATTAATAAAGAGTTTCCCTGCTTGAGAGTGGACGTAGCCATTTATTGGTGAACCACTATAATTCGCTGTGTACTGTGTTATGTGTCTACTTTCTGTTGTTTTGTATTATTCATATGGTTTTCTCTGCTTGTTTAATTTTACAATTGGTATCAGAGTTGTGGTTGGTTTGAGTAGAGAGTAATGTTATGCAAATGGAAGCTGAAATGAAATGCCATGTACATTGGTGGGATGGCTGGAAAGATGAGGAAGATTCGGCTGCCGAAGAGGACGCTAAGGCGAGTGAAGAGGAGCTTGAAGAAGATGAGACATATGATGCCGAATGCTGCCAAGAAGAAAAAATTATGAGACGAGGAGGAGAATTTCTTACTCGTGGATATATTGTATTTTATGGAAGATTCCTTGGCAAGAATTTTGGAGATTGAAACTACGAGAAGTCTAAGAGAAAAAGAATCGATGGAAAGTTTAAATGGAGCAATAGTAAATATTAGCAGCCTTGAAGATATATCGATTGATAGGCATCTTGAGTTGGAGAACCTTGTAATAGCTCTAGAAAATCATCATAGCAATACACAAGCCAAGTTATTTGCTCTTTGAGAAGATTTACAGAATACTCTTTTGAGAGAATCTCAACTTCAGGCCAAGCTGAAGGATGTTGAGGAAAAATTGTTGAATGCCCAAGTAGAGGTTGATAAGAATCTCATTGCAACTCCTCATAGCTCCAAGGATGAACGTTGAAGCCCAATCCAATCAAAAGCTGATCCGGATATTGTGATTAATGACAACAATGCGGGTGATGAAACGATTGAAGAGGGAGAAGACCTTTATACAAACAATTTCATAGAAGAATATGAGCCTATGTGGTGCAGTCACGGTGGGAGGGTCCTCAAAGAGAACAGTCTGAACCGTGCAGCAAGAGTTACACAGCAGAAACAACTCAAAGTGATGGAGGCAATGTAGAAACAAATTATATTATCTCATGAAAATCAGTTACAAACTTTCGTCAACATCCGAGTTCACAGATTCGGCTCACAGGCCTGAATACAAAACATGCGTGTTATGCAACATTCGGGCTCAAACAAGAATGCGAGCCAACTCCGGACCTCCTAACCTTCAGATCTATCTTCTATCTTCTAAAACTTGATTCTAAATGCTTAATTACATTGATTTATATGATCAAGGGTGATCCGCGTCGGCCCAAGGTGAAACAATCGTCGATGAACAAGATGAAACGTGTAAAACAACAAGGTCGGCCTCCGCCAAAGAGATCCATCCGGAAAATCCATAGGATTAAGTGTGGACCTAAGGGAAGGTCAGCCACACGCCAAGGAACGTTGGAATCAACGAACTGGAACTCCACAAGCTATGGAAATGATCCACAAGATTCGCCAATAGCAAATAGGTCCAAGTGATTCCGATGTTCTAAGCCAGAAAACTGTCTCAGATTCTGGAAGCGATAACTTGTCGAGAAAAGATCCAAACGTCCCGTAGACCAAGGATAAGATAAATGAGCATGTCCACTATAAAAATCCAACTCTGCAAGATCCGGTGAGCAAATGCAAAGAAACGTAGGATGAAATGTTGAACTGCAAAATAGGAACAAATTGAAGGAAAAAATTTTTGGTTGATGCAAGATTGCCAAGAACTAGGGATACTCCTGCACCAGACATCCGAGGTTGTTGAAAAAAAGTGAATCTCTCACTTTGCTGGGGTCAGAGGAAAACCAAGACAGTCTACCTCTGCCTGAGAAATCCATGATGAATCTTCAACTACGGGTGCTACGGGTTGCTACGAGTGCTACGCCCAACTCTGCTATCCAAAATCTCTTCAATCTGGTCTGGTATCCGCTGAGGCATCTGTTTTTGCAAGTCTGCTACACTGTACTTACTAAATTTTGTCTCATGATACTGATGTAGATCTGCAAAGTTGAATATAGGTGAAATACCCAAGCTATCCAATAACTCCACTTCATATGCATTTCCAGAACTGAATTTCCTCAAGATCTTATAGGGTCCAAACTTCCTCATCTACAACTTATTATAGGTTCCAACTGAAATCTCTCTTTTCTCAAATACACCAATACTTCATCGCCAACTTCAAATTCCTTGTGTATCCTCTTTTCATCTGCTTTCTCCCTATACTTACTATTCATGTCTTCCAAACGTTGTTTAACTTGAGTATGCACTATCTTCATATGCTCTGCAAATTCTTCATCTTCCGCACTCCTTTTATCTTCAATACTGATGTGTCTCAATTTTGATATGCCTCTAGGGTGTGCTCCGGTAACAATCTCAAAAGGTGTTCTTCCGATACTCCTGTTCACTGAATTATTGTAGGCAAATTCTGCTTGCACAAGAATCAAATCCCAATTTCCGGTTTTCTCTCCCACTAAGCATATCAACAAATTTCCCAAACTCCTATTCACTACCTTCGTTTGCCCATCAGTTTGTGGGTGAAAAGTAGAACTGAACTTCAAATCTGTCTTCATCTTCTTCCAAAGTGTCCTCCAAAAATATCCAACAAACTTAGTATCTCTGTCGGAAACTATGCTTTTAGGTAATCCATGCAATCTCACCACTTCTTTGAAAAATAGGTTAGCAACATGTACTACATTTGTTGTCTTCTTACAAGGTATGAAATGTGCCATCTTTGAGAATCTATCCACAACCACAAATATAGAATCATTTCCTCTCTGTGTCCTGGGCAAGCCAAGTATAAAATCCATGCGGATGTCCTCCCAAGGTCTCTCCGGAACTGTCAAAGGCTTATACAATCCAACATTCTGACTACTACCTTTTGCAAGTTGACAAATTCCACAGCTCTACACGAATTTCCTAACATCCTTATGAATCTGAGGCCAAAAGTAATTCTCACTTACCAAGGCTGTTGACTTGTCTACTCCAAAGTGTCCGGCTAATCCTCCACTAATCTTCTCTTTTATTAGACTTTCTCTCATAGAACTTTTGGGTATACACAGTTGAACTCCTCTAAACAACATCTCATCTTGAGTGAAATAGTCCAACCACTTACTTCAGTCTACTATAACCGGTTCCTTACAAGCTTTCCAAGGTTCTGCAAAATCCAAGTCATCCTCATACAAGTTCTTCAATTCTTCAAAACCTAATACCTCCACTCTCATCTCTATCAGCAAGTTCCTCCTTTTGCTCAATGCATCAGCAACTTTATTTCACTTTCCACTTCTATGCTTCAACACAAAGGTATAACTCTGCAAGAACTTCGCCCATCTCATATGTCTCTGATTCAACTTACTCTGACTGTTCAAATACTGCAAAACTTGATGATCAGTATACAACACAAACTCTTTAGGCAACAAATAATGTCTCCACTTCTTCAATGCTTGAATTATGGCATAAAACTCCTGATCATACACAGAATATCTCCTCCTTGCATCATTCAGCTTCTCACTGAAATAAGCTACCGAGTTTCCTTCCTGACTCAACGTTGCTCCAATTGCATTCCCACTTGCATCACAGTCAACTTGAAATACTTTGCTAAAACCAGGTAAAGCTAACACAGGCTGCTATGTCACCTTCTACTTCAACAATTCAAAGCTCCTATTTACTCTAGTTGTCCACTTGAAATCCTTTCTATCTCCCCTCATTGCTTCTGTCATAGGGCTACAAATTGCATTGAAATTTCTGATAAACTTCCAATAGAAACTAGCCAATGCATGAAATGATCTTACCTCTCCAATGTTTTCCAAAGTAGGCCATTCAACAATTGCTCTTACCTTCTCAGGATCCATCTTCAATCCATCCATAGATATCACAAATCCCAAATAGACTAACTCTTCCTTCATGAAACTGCACTTCTTAATGTTTATCAACAACTTTTCTTCTCTCAATCTCTGCAAAACTTGTCTCAAATGCAACATATGTTCTCCCTTGATCTTATTGAATATCAAAATGTCATCCAAATACACAATAACAAACTTCCCCAAGAATTTCTTCAGTACCTCATTCATCATCCTCGTGAAAGTGCTCGGTGCATTAGTCAATCCAAAAGGCATCACCAACCATTCATACAGTCCTTCATTTGTCTTGAATGTTGTCTTCCACTCATCTCCTTCTCTGATTCTGATCTGATGGTATCCACTCTTCAAGTCTATCGTTGTGTAGTATTTGGCTCCACTCAAACAATCCATTATGTCATCCATTCCAGGCAAGGGAAATTTGTACTTTGTTGTGATCTTGTTTATTGCTCTAGAGTCGGTATACATCCTCCATTCTCCATTCTTCTTAGGTGCTAACACTGTTGGTACTGCACAAGGACTCAAACTCTCTCTGATCAAACCTTTCTTCAACAGCTCTTGCACTTGTCTATTCAACTTCTCATTCTCTGTCGGTGTCATCCGGTGTGCTGCTTTGTTAGGCAAACTAGCTCCGGGAATCAGGTCCATACAATGACTGATACTTCTCACAGGGGGTAATCCATCAGGTACATTATCTGAAATGATGTTTGCATACTCTGTCAGCAACTCCTTTATCTCCTCTGGTTGTTCTTCTTCATGCTCTGGATCTTCAGTCTTCTTAGGAACTATAGCAAAACATACATTCTCATGTCTCATCCCATCCAGGAATTTCCTTCCATCCACCAAACAGATTCTAGCACTGATACAAACTTCAGTTTTCAAAGGCTCCTCCAAGGGTAACAAGGTATGCTTCTTCCCATTCGCAACAATAGTGTATATGTTCTTCCTTCCATCATGTATTGTTTGTCTATCAAACTGCCAAGGTCTTCCCAACAAAATATGACATATATACATAAGCATGATATCACACAAAACTTCATCATGATAAGATCCAATCTTCAATTTCACCAAACATTGTTCACTTACTATTATCTTATGATCATCCTAAATCCATGCTATCTGATAAGGCTTAGGGTGCTTCAACCTTTCCAAATTCAGCTTATTCACCATTTCCTCTGAAACAAGATTATCTAAACTACCACTATCAATTATACAACACTTACCGGATACCTTACATCTGGTCTTGAACAAATTCCTCCTTTGCAAAGGCTCCTCATCACCTCTGGTATGACACAAAGCTCTCCTCATCACCAACAATTCTCCATCTTCTGGTTTATTAGCTGATCCGATATGGTCTTCTTCCACCAATGTTGTCCTTCCAGTGTTCTCGGTCTTCAATATTCAAAATCTCGATGCCCTTCTCTTCCACACTTAAAGTAGGTTCCTCTAAACACTTTTTTATCCTATCTTTTGTGATCTTTGCCATAACCCTCATTCCGATATCCATCAAGTTCTCTTCTCCAGTAAAAATTTATGTCATCCTTTCAGTATGAACTACCATCTTTGCTAACTTCCTTGTCTTTTTTTGATCTGTATAGGGTCCTCTTCCTCCGGAATAGCTTCTTCCTCCTTGAAATCTTCCTCCGAAAAAACCTTCCACCTCTACCTCTCTGCTTTTGCTCATGTCTTTTGTTCAACTTTTCTTTGGCCTTTAGGGCATATTGGTAGGCTTCCTCAACACTCTGCAACTTGATCAAACTGAGTTCATCTTGTATATGTTGGCATATGTGCAGAAAATGTTGACATGATGATATTGTGTTGTCATTGATGTCAATATGCTGAAAGAATGAACCGGTAATATACTCAAGAGAGAACCAGTAATATGCTGAAAGAGAACCGGTAATATGCTGAAGAGTGAACCGGTAACATGATGAAGAGTGAATAGGATTATTGAAGTTAAGCAACTGGCAAAGTGAACCGGTATAATGATGAGAACCGGTATATGTGCTAAAGGTGAAGCAGTTTAATATGGTATGACTACCGATTGGTAGTCTTAGCTTCAGGGTTTCCGGTTGAAGTGTTTCGAGCCTGTGTGATTCAACCGATAGCATTGTGTGATGAGTTAGCATTGTAATGGAGATCAAATCGTGTTGCCACGTCAGCCTCGTGCACGTGAAGGATCTTGCATGAAGGAGATTGATCCTATCTACCTCGGGAATGTGCGAAGTCTCTGCAAACGGTGGAGAACGCGTGATGGGTTATCACCTCCAAGAAGCGGTGAAGAACGAACGATGGAGAATGTCTTGAGATCTGTTCAAGACCGTTGTACTCAAATGCAAAGTGTTCAATGGTCAGGATTGAACCGACTAAATCGCTCAACCTAAATGTTTAGGGTTTAGGGTTTATAATACCGACCTATCTGTTTCCTATAAGGTCGATGTTGTGTTTCATGTTGAAGTTGTTGGCAAATGTTGTGTGTGTATCTAAGTGCAAAGATACGTGATTCTAGCCAGACCAGATAAGAGGGTAGATACCTGCAGAGTGTGTATGCAGAAGAAAGGAACTAAAGCGGGTCTGCATTGGCATTGAGTGCTATTACCAGATCATTGTAATACCTGTTGATCTCTAATCACTTCAACAGTTGGAAAATCCCTTAACAGGGTAGCTTTAACTAGCTTGCTGTAAATCCTTTAACAGGGTGACTCAAAGCCATTGAGTTCATAAAATCCTCTAACAAGGTAACCCTTAACAGGGTTTAACCCTTAACCGGGTATTCTAGCCATCCCTTGACCGGGTGATCCCTAACAGGATCGGTTCCTAACAGAACCTGTTGTAACAGTCTTTAACCGGACTAGGCTTCTAACAAAGCGGACTTCTAAAGAGTTCAAAAACAAATTGTGGGTATTCATCCCCACCGTGGTTTTTCCCAGTTGGGTTTCCACGTGAAAAATATGTGTGTCATATGTGATGTCTTTTTCATGTGATGCTTTGTTGTTTTCTGTCAAGCGGTGAATCATGTTGATCTAGCAAGCTATTATATTTCTGTTGATAGATTATCTGTCTATGCACAAGGATAATGTGGAAATGAGGATGTAGGTTGTGTGGTAAGATAAGTGTTTCCGGTTTATATCTTTCATAGTCTCATTGTGCTTAACCGGTAGTATTTTGGTTTATGACCGGTGTTAGTGATTGGCAGTCAAGTTCACTATTTGCAGTCAAACCGGTTCAGGAAAAGTTTTTATCCTTGTACTAATTCACCCCCCCTCTCAGTACCGGTTTGGTACTCACTGTTCATCATTGTGTTATCAGTATAGACATCCGCAACCCATTCAGGTACCTAGCAACTTGTTCAATCTCATTATCAACATGTTCAGATCTAATATTCGACTTGTAAAATGCTTCAGTATACTCCTTCACACTAGATTCCTTCTGCTTCGGGTTCTGCAACTTCCGAAACAGATTCATTTGATAATCGACAGGCATAAACTTTGATTTTAACTTGCTAACCATCCACTCCCAAGATTTGATCTCCTCTTTGCCTCTTCTTTGGCTATCAGCCTGCAAGTGTTCCCACCAAAGAGATGCATGTCCTTTCAACTTAGTGCAAGCATATCTCACCTTCCTATCTTCCGTGGTGCCTTCAAAATCAAAATACTTTTCCATCTTCGTGATCCAATCTAGCAATTCATCTAAATCCAACTTGCCATCATAATCCGATGGGATAAAATGTGGTCTGGTATTCGCTCTAGACAATGCTCTTATAAAATTTTCTTCATCCGGATCGTTCGCCGGTGGATTTGCTCCTTGTTCTCCAGCTGCCACTTCTTCTTCATCTTCGCTCACATCTTCAACATGTCAACCTCTTCTCTAGGCTGTTTCAACAACTTCTAATCGGGCTGCAATTCCTCTCAACATTTCCATCACAGCAGGGTCTGCACTTCCATGCGCTCCACCATTTCTATTTCCTTTTCGCGCCATCTTTACGCTAGTCCTCTGTAGTTGTAGGTCGGATCTTAAATCCGCCACCCTACAACAAAATCAAATAGGACTCCGCAATCTCAGGAACGAAAACTCGCTTTGATACCACTTGGTGCAATCACGGTGGGAGGGTCCTCAAAGAGAACAGTCTGGACCATGCAACAAGAGTTACATAGCAGAAACAACTCAAAGTGATGGAGGCAATGAAGAAACGGACTATATTATCTCATGAAAATCAGTTACAAACTTCCAACAAGATCCAGGTTCATAGATTCGGCTCACAAGCCTGAGTACAAAACATGCGTGTTATGCAACATTCGGGCTCAAACAAGAATGTGAGCCAACTCCAGACCTCCTAACCTTCAGATCTATCTTCTATCTTTTAAAACTTGATTCTATATGCTTAATTACATTGATTTATATGATCAAGGGTGATCCGCGTCGGCCCAAGGTGAAACAATCGCCGATAAACAAGATGAAACATGTAAAACAACAAGGTCGATCTCTGCTAAAGAGATCCATCCAGAAAATCCATAGGATGAAGTGCGGACCTAAGGGAAGGTCAGCCACACGCCAAGGAATGTTGGAATCAACAAACTAGAACTTCGTAAGCTATGGAAATGACTGCAAGATTCACCAATAGCAAATAGGTCCAAGTGATTCTCGGTGTTCTAAGCCAAAAAACTGTCTCAGATTCTGGAAGTGATAACTTGTCAGGAAAAGATCCAAACGTCCCAAGGACCAAGGATAAGATAAATGAGCATGCCCACAATAAAAATCCAACTCCACAAGATCCAATGAGCAAATGCAAAGAAACGCAAAATGAAATTCTGAATTGCAAAACAGGAACAAACTGAAAGGAAAATGTTTTTGGTTGATGCAAGATTGCCAAGACCCAGGGATGCTCCTGCATCAATATGGAATTGGATGACGAAGTGCAAGATGAAAGAAGTTTTGATCAAATTATGATTGATGCAAGGGGAGCTACTTCTATACACAGAAAGCTTCTTGATCATGATACAGACGATGATGTTGATTGTAGGCCACGACGAAGGCAGCGTATTGAGCCTTAATCTCTGACCAAATTGAGGATAATGAGCCTCGTGATGTGGTGGAAGAGTTGCCCTAGACCAAGTATGGTTCGGGCCCTGTTTTCAATCGTCCTCAAGTTGTGGCGGAGTTGGAAATAGACTCCAACGGAGAGGGACCAAGGATGGTTCGCGATGTCTTTTGTCGAGCAAACAAAAATGCACCTACTATAATTTTTACTGCTGAGATAGATGCAACTGCAACAACAAGAGCTGATAAGGAAGCTCAGAAAATTTTGATGGAGCCTTGGAAGGATGTGAAATTGCCCGTCTATGACTTTATGCCTTCCAGTAATCTATCCACACTCTTGCACGGTAGCAGAGGCTCAGGGCGAACATCTCTGGACTGGGAGAAGGGGATATTAATCACCTTGGGTACAGTAAGCAGCGTTTCACATATTCTTGACATGGCTTTGGCAAACGCAGAGGGGAGTCGAAGCGACAACGTCACGAAGTGCCAGTGGGAAACTGAAAAGCCCAGCTCTCCAGCTGAATGGACATCGGTTACCCAGAAGTCTGAGGAAGCAAAGCTGGTCCAGGCGTTATGAAACATTCCCCGAGTTGACATTGCACATGTGGATCGGCTTAAGCTTGCCCCAGGAGGACATCTCGGTCGGTTCATATTTTGGACCCGACCTGCCTTCGAAAGGCTAGATAAGGTGTTTGGGATATTTGAGGAGTCGTCTGAGCAGAAGAAGGGGTACGTTCTGCCCAAGTCTAAGACAGCCAGGCAGATTGTGGTGGCCATGGCAGGAAGGAAGCTTGCAATTGATGGCACGGTATTGTTAAAAGATGAAGAGTATGCCCTAGCCAAAGTGGATAAAGACTTCTCCAGAAGTTTGCCTTGTTTAGAATCTGATTATTATGTTTTGCCTCCCTTGGATTTGCCATCCCTGCGTAGAGAGCACGGAGATACCGATTCAGTTTCTCAGGAATGTGATAAGTCTCTGTAGATGATCAAAATGGATAAAGTGGAGCTGGAACAAAAGTTACATCATAATTTGATTGTTCATCCTGCGAAGTTTGCAGGCAGCAGTGAGTCCATGGGAGCAGAAAAAGCCATTGTGGACAACAATGTGTTGAGCTATGTGTAGCCTTCGAGAAAGCAACGACAAGGGTTGACTTTTGTTTTGGTTGAATTTTATGCATCTTGGTGCAAACATCGCCACGCTTTGGCTCCCGAGTATGTTGTGGCTGCAACGAATTTGAAAGGAGAAGTTGCTCGACTAAACGTCGATGCTCCAGGAGAAAACAATCTGGTGGAGAAATATAGTCTGCAGGGGTTTTTGACAATATATTTTCTTGTCGATGGAGTTAACAAGCAGTATCCCAATGAAAGTGATAGGTATGCTGATGATGATTTCAGAAGGAATATTCTTGTGGAGCATCCGGGGACTAAGAACAAACTTATTTCATTCGTTGGCTCCCACATGAACTTCGTGCCTGGTAACCCCGAGAAATTGGAATTTCATTCATTCCTCTTCAGCATTGAGGGTGATAATCTATGGGGTGGTGGCACAATTGATTGCTTGGGTCCCATTGCACCTATCGCAGAGCTCATGTGAGAACTAGGAGAAATTAAGTCAGATTTGCAGTCTCCTGTAGTGGTTGTTTTTCTGCAACCTGAATTAAATCCCATGGTGTCTAAGGAAGATGAGAGTTTTTTATATGCGTCGTTAAGGGGGAGCACAGGAGCATGTGAAGCCCAACGGTCACATGACCATTCGCTTTCTCCAAACTCTTCATTTCACAACTGAATGTGATTGTATAAATGATTGTGTGCAGTCCATGTATTGTGTGAGATTGATAACGATTAATAAAGAGTTTCCCTGCTTGAGAGTGGACGTAGCCATTTATTGGTGAACCACTATAATTCATTGTGTACTGTGTTATGTGTCTGCTTTCTGTTGTTTTGTATTCTTCATATGGTTTTCTCTACTTGTTTAATTTTACAATGCCATCGTGTATTCTCTACTTCCTTTTGTTTGACCATATTCTTTTCCTACCTTCCTTCACTGTCGTGGATTTTCCTTACCCTCCTTCCTTTTTCCTCCTTCCCTTTCCACGTTGGAATGCTCCCCTTATAAACTCTCCTTGTACGTGGCTCTTGGCTCATGATTTTTTCCCTTGCACCGTTTTAATATTAGGAGTCGTGCCTTTTTAATTATGATAGCCAATACATTATGGCTAGGTATTTATGCTTTGGGGTTTAGGAAATATTGATCATGAATTAATATTTAGTCATTAATTTATTAAATATTTAGACATTAAATTAATTTATTAAATATTAGTCATCGATTAAATATAAGATAGAAAATAGAAATTGGTTTATAATTACTAAGGTAAGAAATAAGATAATTGGTTATATATATTAATATTTACGTAGGGATATTACATTGCTTCCTTCATGAAAACCATCAACAACACCATTATAACATCCTAACACTTAAACCAAGCGTGCTCCATTATAAGGATAGTAAAATTATGTCTAGAATTCGTGGCAAATCATTGCAACCTTTAAATGCCACAATAGCTAGAATTAGAAATAAAACACAATCAGCAATTATCAAATTTGAGCTATTTCTAAGCTCTTCCAACCTCCATTCTTGCATGGTGATCCTACGAACAGCTAGCACATAACCTAAGGGGTATATTTATGCTAATGAATGGGTACATTAGTTGACCATGAGCTAATGGAACATCTCCTATGCAAAGAGACAAAAGGAGAACTGATTAAAGTCCCCATATGAGTCTTCAATTCTGTTATTTTGTCCTATATGGGACAAATTTGATTGCAGCCAAAACAATCGGTTGCACCCTACTCCCATCATGACGAGTTCATATGTGGCACAAACTATGGAATGAGTTCAATTGCAATTGACACCATCACCTAGAACAAATATTATACCACTTTCTTCCTCCTTTCCTATCTGGCTACTTTGTTTTTTTTTTGTTTTTTACTCTATAATAGCATTTCTAATCAATAGTTTAAAAACTGAAGACTCAATGTAACCAGAACTTTGACTTAGTGATGCAAGAGCATCCTTGGGCTCACACAATCTTGCATCAACCAAAATACATGTTTGGATTTGTGTGCAACCTTAAATTGTGTTCATGTTGTGATGTGGTAATTTATGAGTGTTAGCTTAACCGCATGTGTACCATGTTATGTTGGGTACTTTTGGTGTTCTTGCACTCCTTGTTGCCTAATTGTGTGCCCTTGCACATCTCTACCAAGCGCAAGTCCTATTGCACTAAAAATCCACTAAAAATGGATTGCACATGTTCTCAATTGTCAGGTTCTTGATCGTTCCATAAATCTATCAAATGGCCCATTGAGTTTTCTAATTGCATGTCAATTTTGGAAGGTCATAAAATGTCACTCCAAATCTAATGAGCAATGGCTAGACTGTCTTGTGTCAAACAACTCTTTATTGCTCAACTACTACTTGCTCATACATTAAAAGTCAGCAACCAACTTCCAGCTAATGTGGTAGTGCAAGTGGCATGCACTACACAACGGGAAGCCTTGGTCATTTGCTAGGTGGTTGTTGTTGAGGTTCAAAAGTTGGTGATGTTGGTTTATCAAGTAGGGTTTCATTTAGTGCTTGTATTGTATCTTGTAGAGAGTCACTACATATTTCTCCTAAGATTGGGTAGCATGGCACTAGGTTATACATAATGGTGACCCTATTGTAATCTTCCATCCATTTTGCAATTTTATTTAGCTTCATCTGATATCCTTTGCATTCTTTCTCTCATTGCATCTATTGTTTGCTTTGTTTGCACCCCTTGGTTGTTCATTCAACCTGCTTCAGTGTTGCACTAGTTAGCATCAAAGTTTAGTGTTTTACATCCTAGAGGTGAGATCACATAACAAAGCATATTTGCACAATGTGGTCGCATTGCAAGTGAACCAAAGGAGATAGCTCATAGAGTTGGAAGAAGAGATGTAAGAATGGTTCAATGCCATCAAGACTGGACAGAGAGTTTTGTGGCAATGGAGGACAATGGTCATGATGCACAAGGTGTTGTGAATGCAAACGATGTTGATGAGGACATCATGATGGAGAAAAGTTATGCCAACACTATGATAAAGGTCAAGAGCAAGCTAAGGATTGATCTCCCATGCTATGCTGAAAGTTTCAATCCAAAATAGTTGATTGACTACATCAATGAGTTGGAGAGAATTTGAGCTCAAAGACATAAAGGACCTAAGGAGAGTCAAATATGCCACCACAAAGTTGAAAGAGCGTGCTACCTTGTGGTGGGATTCAGTCCAAAAAAGCCATGTGCAGGAGGGGAGGTACAATATCTCATTACAGGATCACATGGTGGCTATGCTTAGGAGTTAGTTTTGCTAACCAATCACTCATTTGATACGCACAAAAATCTCCAAAACCTACACTAAAAAGAAGCATTTATGAAAAAGTACATAGAGCAATTTTACAAAGTATGAATTCATATTGGTTGTGTCAAGGATGACACTAAGGTGTCAAGGTATGTTAATAAATCATGGATCTCCATTCAAGTTGAGATGTGCTTGCTAACTATTCAAACCATTGAGTAGGCCTACCAACTCACGCTCAAGGTGGTGTTGTCCCATAGACAACAGAGCATGCATTATGGTGGTAAGTGCAACGATGGAAAGATCAAACAAAGTGCAAGAAGATATACCTTTGCACACAAAGAAAGCACAAGAACCAATAGCATTGCACGCAACATTGAGTGCAAGCAAATCTTTGACAAAGATGGATACAAAAGAAGTTGCAAGAAGGGCCTCGTAAGTACTTGTTTTAGATGTGGGCAAGCATTTCATTGCACATTGGAGTATCTAGATTCCACATAAGTACAAGGTTGTAAGGAGAAGAATGTGCATGTTGCATTGGATAAAGAGGCAAGCTCATTAGGGAATAAAGCAAAAGGGAGTGGTCTTGAGGCTAGTAAAGACCTAATGATGTGGAAGGTTCTATTTAAACCCATTGGTAGAGATGACAAGATGTCACAAAGGAAGAGCTTATTCCGAAAGAGGAAATGCTACAAGTTGATCATTGATGGAGGCAACACCAACAACTTATTGTCCACAAAGCTGGTGCAAAAGTTGGGGTTAAAGATGGTCATGCAGCCAATGCCATACAATCTATTGGTTACAAAAGGTATAACAACTCACAATGTCAAAGTAGTGATTAGTTGCATTCTACATTAGAGGATATATAGATGAGGTATGGTACAACATGATCTAGATAGATACTTACCATGTATTGCTAGGAAGGCATTCACAATATGATTAATGTGCTATTCATGATGGGCACAAAAAAAACCTTCACCATAAGGAAAGATGGGAAGAAGTTTGAGTTACTTCTCTTGGAGGAGGAAGAAAAATCCATGCAAAAGAGCAAAGTGTTGTGGCTATTAATGCATTAGTAGTCAAGTCAATGCAAAAGGAGCAAATGGAACCAGGCAACTCTAAGGAGCCAAAAAGCTCTATATAGCTGAGGAAGTTCACAAATGTGATTGGCAGTGGAATGCTAGACAAATTGTCACCGATGCCCTGCATCTTGGTACTACATGGATATGGTCTTGAGTTTATTTTGCCAAACAAGGCACTACACAAAATGAGTCTTTCATAAGTGCAAGGTTTACTAAGGTGGAATAACCACTAGATTGAGGTCTAATGAGAGCCCAAGTCCTTGTGTAGTGCCTATACTCATGCAAAAAAAGGATGGGCAGTGGAGGATGTGCATAGACTCCTATGCAATTAATAAGATCATCATCAAGTACAAGTTTCAACAACGATGCATGGATGACTGAATGGATTGCTTGAGTGGAGTGCACTACTTATCCAAGATAGACTTCACGGGCAGATATCATCATATTAAGATCAAAGGAGATGAATGGAAGACCGTATTCAAAACAAAATAAAGTTTGTATGAATAGATGGTGATGTCATTTGGGTTGATGAATGCCCCAAGCATGTTCATATCCTTGATGAATGAGGTTATAAATCCATTTCTTGGCAAGTTTGCTCATCTATCTTGATGATATTTTTGATACAATAAGAAGAGGAAGAAGCATCTTGCATACCTACAATAAGTGTTGGCACAATTGAGGAGGAAATACTTGCACATAAACTTGAAGAAATGCAACTTCATGAAGATAAAGCTGAAATACTTGGGATTTGCGATATCACAAGGTGATTTGCGCATGGACCCTTGAAAGGTTTGCATAACTATTGAGTAGAGCAAACTAAAACACACAATAGAGGCTAGATGTTTTCATGGGTTAGTGAGCTTCTGTTGGAATTTCATCAAGAAATTAAGTGGCATTTGCACACTCTTGACGTATTATGTGAAAGGGCAATTTTGACTGGGCGACTACTACCAAGAATTTTGTACTCTTGAAGAAGAAAGAGATGAAGGAACCCATGCTCAAACTCCCAGGCTTTGGCAAGATGTTCCAACTTGACTACAATGCCAACAAAACAAGAATTAGTGTTGTAATGATTTAGAAGGGTAGACCAATAATGCTTTTCAACAAGAAGTTGAACAAGGCAAGTCAATGATGTTGAAGTGTAGACATTACCTTTTTTTTAAGGAGTTTGTGCTACAAATAGACCGATAGGCACTAAAGTTCATCAACTCTCAAGAAAATTTCAACTAGAGGCACCTGAGGTGTGTAGAATATCAGGATGGTTACCACTCACCCTTTGTGTTGAAGCTCTAAGCAAAGCAAGATAGTTAAACTAGTGGCTTTGGAGATGATTAAGGATTTGTATGGCATAAATCCATTATTTTCATATGCATGGAGCCCTAGGTTGGGGACAGGGTCTCATAAAAGGAGTACTTTGTGCAAGAAGGGCACTTGGTTAGAAGGCAACAGTCATGCATCCCATGGAGTTCGATGAGGGAATAGCTCAACAAACTATTGCACAAAGCTGGACTCGGAGGGCACTTTGGTGTAGAAAAGATGTAGGCTATATTAGAGGAAAGGTATTATTGGCCTAGTTTGCACAAAGACATGTGAAAATTTGTGGAGAGATACAAGGTCAACCAAATAATGAAGGGTACAATGCAAAACATTGTGCTATACAATCCTTTGCACATGCAAAATAGACCAAGGGAGAAACTATCAATGGATTTCATCTTTGGATTGCATGCATTCAAAGGGCAATAACTCAATCTTTGTAGTGGTGAACAACTTTTCTAAAATGGTGCATTTCATTGCTTGTTAATAATTGAATAATGCATCCAAATTAATTGATTAATTCTTCAAGGAAAGAGTTTAGTTGCAGGGATTGCTATGCATTATCATGTGATATCCCCAATAAGGACCTCAAGGCAACAAGAATCGATATATGAATAAATAAGTTTTAATTAAAGATTTAAATTTATTCTTATGAGCCACTAGCAATCATCAAATGAATATCAGGAGCTTGGTATTATGTCAACATATCCTAATACGGCAACTACAAGGAATGACATACCGGGCACTCTAAGGAGGTTAACAGAAATAGGTTTGTTTTCAGACACCGTAACCACCTAGTCTCCCATGAATATCGAAGATCAAACAAGATACAAACCAAGGAAGACACATTATCGATACATCACTAAAAATGATTGGGGGCAAGTATAGAAGTTAATGAATAATTAAAGAATGATGCGATATGAACCTGAACAGCGATAGAAAGAACTCATATAAGCAGCTGATTGATTAGTATTTAGAAGCAAGATACTTGTCGCAGCAATTATAGACAGCAATTGACGCATTATGGGGTAATCATGTTGAAGATATTACTCTCTTTAGCAGCACTTGTTTTATCAAGAAGAAGACTTTCATTATCATGCAATGACTTTATTAAAAGAAAGTAGCGATTATATTAGTCAAAATTTAGGTAGAGATTCCATTTGATTAAGGTAGCGAACTAAAGGCATATACAAATGCAGTGATCCATATATTAATAGAAACATCTCCATAAATCACTTTGCAATGAATGGTTATATTAAACATGAAGCAAGCAATCAACAAATATATCAATGTCATCACTGTGCCAAGACATGGCCACAGGAGAAGCAGATTGTATATCAATTATTGTAATCACTCTAACATCAGTTATGTTGAAGGAGAATTAGTATCACAAAGAACTAATTATATTCAGTCAAATGGTTAATGATTAGAACAGTGATCATACTTAGCAATGCAAAGGCAGTGAATAGAAATAAAAGTACGTTTTGTATAAGTAACAATTGTTCCTGGAAAGATGCGATTAAGAAACATGTCTCTTAGACATTCAAGAGATGCAATTCTTCGATGTTACAAGATATATATTAAGGTTCGACCCATCCTAATGGGCATCATGAAAAAGTTGGTTACGATCTTATTACATAAGACAGCCCTCAAGGGACCTCTTGACATCCAAGCAAGAGGGGGTATCTATCCGCCCATTACAAGGTGTAAGACGCATGAAATAAGAGCGGACATAGCAGAGATGATATTTAGATTGCATAGTCACCAAGAGATATAATAGGAAGGTCAATCAGAAATCTCAGTTCTGATTCTTCTATCAGAAATACAGTAAGTTAATCACATGTTATTAAAGAACCAATTCAGGCACAGCAATCTTATATTTGAAAGTTCAAGATATATCACTGTATCCATCATTAAGGTAGTGAAACACTGCAATAACAGTAAATTCTGCATACATACATATATTGTCAGACCATGCATCAATTGGACTTTATATTTGATTTCTTTCAGAACAATACGTTGAAATTTACAACAGATTCAAGGTTATATTATTGCCTGGTAAAGCAACTAACATTCATATAAGACCCTCTGAGTGAATCTTGTCTGAAGACATTATACATTTCCAATAAGTCCACAAGAAGCATAAGTGTAATTGTCTCATTAAATAGAAAAGTTAGGGAATGGCGCGAAAGGGGACATTACATATCATGTCAAATTTTGTTACCAATTCTTTAGCCATTTATGTCACACCCTCTAGAAGAAATTGATGGATAGGCAAAGGTTGTCAATCAAAATCTTGACAATCTAGTCAAACCTTTGACAAGAGAAAAGCCTACATGGTGGGACTTAGTGTTGATGAAAGCAAAGTATGCATACAACCACTTGATGAATAGATCATCAAGGAAGATGCCATCTCGAGTGCTGTACAGAACAATGGCCGAGACAAATCACGAATCCATTTGGAGTGGAAGCTAAGAGAAGGCGCATAAGCACAAAAGCTAAGAACTTCACACAACAAATTAAGGAGGTTTGTGTGCAAGTCAAGAAGCAATTGGAAGAGAGCAGCACAAAGTAGAAGTTGTGTGCAAATGAGTGCCAAAGAGATAAAGACTAGTCAGAGAGCGAGTTAATCATGGTGCATCAAAGAAAGGAGAGGTTCCCCAAAGATATATCATGCAAGTTCTCTAAGAATACTTATGAGAACAAGCTGCCAAAGGGGTTGGATATCTTGCTGTTATTCAATGTACAATCTATATTCCTACCATGCCCTTGGCATAGCCAATAGAAGCACCTAATTGGAGAAAGGGGCTACTAGAAAAGAAGTGAGGAAATTGTCACAATATTGTGCATAGGCAAGAAGACACAAAGGCACAAAAATAAAGAAAATCTAATTCTCTAGAAGAGTAAGGAACAAAACATGACTCGTGGATCTTTGAAGCTGAAGTAAGCCGACTTGGTTGGCCAAATCAATTGTCCATGCAGTCCTTATTGTGTGTGTCTATGTCATGCTCATAATCTTTTTACCAAGGGTGTCTAATGCAAGAGCATTCTTGGGCTCATGTGATCTTGCACCAACCAAAAATAGATGTTTAGATTCAAATGTAAGATTACCTTGAATGTGCCTTGTGATGTGGTAGTTTGCCACATGTTGGCTTAATCATGCATGTTTTTTTTGCCTATTGGCACATCCATGAGCATCTTTACCAAGCACGAGTACTACTGCACTAAAGACTCAATAAATGATGGATCATACAACATGTGCACACTTTACTGTGATCAATTAGATATCAGATGTCAGGTGGTTGGTCATTCCGTTGTACTATCAAACAACACAATTTGATTTTCTGATTGCATGTAAATTCTAGAAGATCAGAAAATGTCACTTCAGATATAATAAGGAATTGCTATATTGTCCTCTATTAGATAGATCCTTGCTGATTAACTACTTCTTGATCATGCATTAAATTTAGCGACCAACTTCCATACAATGTAGCAATGCAAGTAGCAAGTGCTTTATAATGGAAAGCCTTGGTCATTTGCTAAGTTTTTGTTGCTCAGGTTTAGAAGTTGCTGAAGTTGGGTTGTGGGTAGAGTTTCATTTTGTGCTTGTATTCTAAGTTGCAAAGAGAGTCTTTGCATATTTCTCCTAAGATTGGCTTGCATAGCATTGGCTTATACATATTGGCAACCCTGTTGTAATCTTCCATTTATTCTACAATTTCATTTGCCTTCACTCAATTTCCTTTGCATTCTTCCTCTCATTGCTTCTATTGTGTGCTATATCCATGCCCCTTTGCTAGTTTTTCATTTGACCCTCTTAGGTGCTGCACCACTTGGACTCAGGACTTGGCATAAAACTCAACATATTAAAAAAATACATAAGTTCAAATAAACTTAACTGACATGCAAAATTGTGATAGAATTCATAAGGAATTAATTTAATTCTTGCATAGCTAGGAAATTTATTAAAATGGAGCAGCTTCGTTTGAGATGCCTTTGACCCAAGGGCAGCTCATAAAGAATTAATTTAATTCTTGCATAGCTAGGAAATTTATTAAAATGGAGCAGCTTCGTTCAAGATGCCTTTGACCCAAGGCCAGCGGTTAGCACAAAGGCCAACAAGCAAGCAAACACCCCAATCAAAGGCATAAAGACCACTGATATTGAAAGACAGGTCCAGCAGCAGTAGTTCTGAGCCCAAACAAAGGCAAAGGCAATTACCTTTCCAAAACAGAAGCAAAGCTCTGTAAGGTTTTGAATTACCACATATACAGCTTACCCCTCACATTGAGACCAAGTAGCAGCAATCACAGGGTAGGAGGGCAATTGCATAATCACGTACATACTGATTGAGTAATAGCAAGGTCAATAGGGTAGCAGATTAATTCCTCAATGGTCCAACACTATCTCTATAGTGGGGGATCTAGATCTATCCCTCAGTCCTAGGCAGATGCATCGGCATCCTCTTCCTTCACCTAGGTGGGGAGAAATTATAGGTATGAAGGGAGGGGAATTAATTGAAGTGCAGGCTGAAAATGGAAGGACTGACTTATCCTTTTTCAATTTTGCCCAAAATTTTCCAACTGTACAGGTGGGTGAATGGAAGTTAGGGGCCGGGTGGGTGGGAATTATAGTTCCCCAGGGAGCCTAGTGAGTGGGCCCAAGCCCCATTATTCAAATATATAGTAATGGACAAAAAATGGAAAAAAATGTTTTTCTACTAGCTGGAAAGGATTTTGGAGGGTACTCAGAAAAAGTCAACAAGTACTAAGGAGCTAAATTCAATCTGCCTCTTCAATTTCTATAGAAATTTTACTATTTTTTTCTAAAAATTCTATATTTCCAAAAAAAAAAATCTGGTAACTATGGTAACTTCAATGTGCTGAATTTGCAATGGCAATTGCTTTTTGGGGATTTTAACATTTTTTCCTAAAAATATTCACCTTTTTATTTTTATGTACCAAATGTCCTAGAAAAGGAGGAAATCCCCTCAGTCCATGTCCCCAAATCTTTAGGAAATCTCAGACATCACTCAAACTCCACGTCACTATAGAACATTGATATAAAGCTTTCCATCACCATTTCCACAAGAAGAGATCATTGATCTGCTCTACTCATACTTGCATCTGCCCTTGAAAATATTAGAGGAAGGAATACTTTGCCTGAGGAAAACAAGTAGCAATATGAGACTTTTGAAGATTAGTGGATACAGTTTGGCCCGCAATGTATGCCAAGTATCTAGTGTTCCTAGTTATCGCTTACTAGGGTGTCTCTAATACATCTCAACTACACCTACAACTACCTCTCCATAAGCATTTAAGAGGGGTGAGGTTAATGTGTATGCAAGTGCAGGTTAATGTTGTATGCAAGTGCAAGTCAAACACAGGTAAAACATCTTTCACCCTACCTTGTTCCTTATGCAGATTTGATTTCTCATTGTATGCGTGTTACTGCATTATCACATGCTATTTACTTTGTTACCATATTCCCTAGATTTAGCCCCTAGCTTAATCAGTCTTTGCCTTATTTCCTTCCATTTAACCCTTAGTTTAACAACCCTTTACTTTGTTCTCCTTTATCTTGTTGTCAAATACACTGCCCTCCTGATATTGCATATAGATTCTCGTCAGTGTGTCTCCACTAAGACAGGACTTTACCTTTTGCCTATTTAGAGATTGTTATTATTATAGATCTTCATCTTAGTGTATACAAACTACAAAGACAACATTGCGTTTGAGAGCATAATGCTTTCATTTCGTTCTCTTATCTAATACATTCTTAGCTATACTTAGACTCATCTGCATACACACATTCCTAGTCTATCTAGTCACTCATCATTATGTTTATTTTGGGCAACTTTTGATGAGAAAATCAGCATTAGTTCTACCCTCCACAAGCAAACATGGGGGTTATACATGCATCACTTCAAAAGATACGTACATTGAGCTATTTATCTTTATTTTGCAGAACCTATAACTTCGTGAACTGAGCTATTTATCTTTATTTACAAATCTATACCTTCATCACATATTCTTCTTAAGCCAACATCCCCAACTTCAACTATATAGACAGGTGTTGAATCTCATGGGGCATATCTATACACCCTAAAAATGTTTTACTGGCACTTTCCATACCAAGGGGCTTGTCGAAGCACCACAACTCCCATTATTGATATATCCGAAGACCGCGATGGGCTCAATTAGAGTAACCACGTTGCCACAATCACAAGTAGAAGCCCTCAATGTGTCTTAAGGCAGAAACAACAAATTTACCCTTATATAATCCTCTTTCAATAATAATTTTGCCTCCCTTTGTCTCCCTTAACCATTTTACGTCCTCTTCAACAATTTCAGCCCAACAAAACATGCCTTTCGTTGTTTTTCCCTTGATTAATCTGTCGTGGCATTGGAGTATCAACCTTATATTTGATAAATAGCAAGAGTAGGAGGTCACAGGAACACTTCCCTGAGAACTTCCTGGGCATTCCCATCCTTGGTACATTTCAGGGAAGCAGGGATGCCCAAGAAACATCCCCAAGGATGTTCCTTTCTTTCCAGTCCCACTGAACATTTCCAAAGCAGTAAGGAGAATGCAGAAACATGCTAGACACAGCTGGTGATGTCTCAAACATCCATCAACCTTCCCAAGGGCAGCCAAATATCCCCAACAGAATTTGAATTATAGAAAATGAAAAACAACATAAAGCCATCTCTGATGGAGTTTAACATTTAAAAAAATAAATAAACCACTTGCGACTATATAAAATATTCTCCTTTGTAGCTTCCTCAAAGGTTTAGATGCTTGAAGTAAATGTTATATTTTTAGTGTAACATTTTCTGCATTTCTTGCCACGAAGTGCCATACCTCTTAAGTTTCTGCTTTTAGGCCCCATGTAACCCGATAACTTAATCGCTTTTTTTAAAGTCCATCTCTGAGAAATGTTTGGGCAATAAATTGGAGGTCTCCTGCCAAAAACCCAGTTATGCCCAATAATTTGGGTTCAACTTCATCGATAAGGACATTTATCTGCAGGAAACATCATCAACTCACTAGCCAACTTTCTCTTCATATCTACAGGTTGATGGTTCCAATGAATGGAACAATCAGATAATTCATTCCAGAGATCTGTAGCTATTAACTATTTAAAGCCAATGTCTCCTTCAGCTCCACATGTTTAGAATATATTTAAATCCCATTCAGGAGACATGAAACAGTCTTCTGGCAAATAATTTCTGCAAATGACTTCCTCTGATATTTCAACTGTAAATTCTAAGCAGATTATCCACAATTTAAGGCCAGCAACAGGCATCTGTCCCTCAAAATAGACATGCAGGAGGACATCCTCAGTGGACAAGAATTGCCACAGAAAGAGGTTGTGAAAACTTGTGAGAATTTCAGAATGGCCTTGGAACTGCAAGGAGAACAGAAAAAAAAATTATCTGCAGTGAGGAAGGAAAATATCGTTGAGCCTGTATGAGTGAATAGATAAACCCTCAGCTTTACAGAGGTAACAGATACCATTTTATAAAGTTTTTGATTAAGTACTCATGTCAAGGCTGAGCATGGGCTAATGCAACAGAAATTGTTGCAAACTCCATTTTAATAAATCCATTATGCTACCACCTCCTTGTCAAGGACAACACAAACGTATGCTTTGCCCAATCTCTGAGAGGATTACACCTTTCATCCTCTCAGTTCCCAATTAAAAGCAAACCCCCTGTAAAGATCCTTCTCAAGCAGCATCCTACATAAGAAGTTGAGAATGATTGCCCTCGTCTTTTACTGCTGACAAAAAACCTAAGCTCAAGAATAGCAGCCCTCCTCTTTAAAAGCTCAAAAAAACTTAAGCTCCATATCATCTATGAAGTTAAATCAAATTCTCCTAGCTGAGAATGTGTGTTTGTTTTAAGCAAAACAGGCAGTGGCCTATCAGTTATCAATAACAAACTTTATTTATGATCCACAAATCCACTTGCAACTATATGTCATATTCTCCTTTCGTAGCTTCTTCAGAGATCTGGATGCTTGGTGGAGCATCCACATAACAGCACTTGTTTTTACCAGCTAGATGTTGTAAGTGTTCTTGTTTTGACCTGAAATTTCCTGCTGTTCTTACCATCAAAGGGCCATAACTCAGTTTCTGTTTTGAGTCCCCATGTATCCCAGTAACTTAACCCTTAAATTTATAAGGTCTGCCCCTGAAACACGTTTTTGGGCAATAATTTCAGGTCTACAACTGAAAACCCACTTATAATCCATATTTTGGATTCAGCTCCATCAGCACGAGACATCTTCACCTCAATAGCTGACTGGGTCTCCATATCCACATGTTGCTGGTTCCAATGAATGGAACAATCAAATGATTCATCAAAGAGGTTTGCAGATATTGAAGAAAAACTGAAAAGTTAATGTCCCCTAGAGCTGGCATTCAGAAAAGATTTAAAACTCATTCAGAAGACAATAAACAATCTTCCACATAGCAATTTCTGGGAAGGATTTACTCCAACCCTTTAACTGTAAATTCTAAGCAGATTATACACAATATCAGGCCAGCAATGGAGTCTATTCCTCAAAACGAGTAGGGATGTGAATCACCACTGAAAAGGTAATGAACACTCTTGAAAAATTCAAAGCAATCTCAAAACTGCAAGGAGAACGGAAAAAATTCTCTCTGCAGAGGGGAACCAAAGAACTCTTGAAACTATTAGGATGACCAAAAAAATCCTCAAATGTGAGGGGAGGACAGAAAAAGAACCTTCAAATATACAGCAAAAAACCCTTGAATCTGGAGGTGGACAGGAAAAATGTCCTCATAAATGAAAGGATGAAATGAAAAACCCTCAAATAGGGCCAAAAAGATTCAACCTTCAAAACCCACAGCAGCTGCAGGCAAAAACTAGGGCCAGCAGAACAGAAACGGGAAACCCTATAGTATTAGGCTTGAATGCTTGAGCTTTGCATTATTGAGCCACCAATGTGAGAAATTTCCATTAGACATCCATGTTGATTAGCTGCCTCATGCACCTCGAGCAAGCAGTTATCTTGGTGGCCAGTTCTAAGGTCTCAAGACTATTCCATGGGTTAAGATAGTTTTTGTATTTCATCATTTTGGTGAATACTCTAGTGCTAAGGTCTACTGCCTTATTTAGCATTGTTTCCATAGTTGTTAACTCTATTGTTGGCAAATTCTCCTACTGCTCATTTTATTATGGTGTATTTGTCTTTCTGTGGGTGTTGAGAGAGGGGTCCAGTTATAGAAATTGCATACCCTCTCATTACCCTCACTCATAAATCCTGGCAACTTTGATACTATATACATGTGCCTGATTTTAAAATTGCTCCATAGGTAACGATCATACTTGAATAACCTTTCTTTTTGCATTCTAGCAGCACAGCTTTATTCAGTTTACTGTTATTTCATCCACGTTGGGGGGCAGGGCAAGAAGATGGAAGAGGCGAAAATAGTGAGATGAATAAAGTTATAAACAGCAAGGCCCATAAATCATTAGGAATAATAAAGGGTATTTTGTAAGGAAGATAGAGCAGGTAAAATCCTATAACATTGCATTTAGTTTGCCATATTCCCAAAAGAAGAAATCTCATCCTGCGATCCAATCAAAGAAATGCTTTGAAGTTATCACTGTATGCTGACAAGGAAACAGGTTATGATCTCCATGAGCATTCATAGATATTTGAAGTGGAGGTAGAAGAGGTGAAAACCATATGAAATTTATTTTTAGCTTTCTATATACATAAGTGCATCAGTAATAGCTAACTGCAATTGAATCCATAAAAGCTTCTTAATTCGGCACTCATATGACTTAAAATTTAAAAATGCACTCTAGTGCTTGGAAATAATGTGGTGCTTAGCATTGTATTCATATTTGTTAAACTCAATAATTTCGGGGTTGAATTGATTCTCTTCGTATTCCCCTCTTGGATATGGTCTTCGTGTGGGGGAGGTGGGGGGCAGAGATCCCATTGTGGAAACTGCATATCTGCCCCTATTGTCACTTATGAATCCTAGCAAATATGAAACTCTACATAAATGTGCTTGAATAGTGAATTTCTCTAAGGTAAAGACCATAGACGAATAACTTTTCTCTTTCTGTTAAGTTTGAAAAGAGAGATGAATGAATTGCTCAAATCACAAACCACTAGAAATATTCAAGGGTAGTTTGGAGGGAAAATAGAACCGGTAAAATCCTAAAATATTTCATTTAGCCTGCTATATTTCCAAAACCAGAAATAACCTCCTGCAATCCAATCCAAGAAATGATTTCAAATTAACATTCTATGATTACGAGGAGGCAAGATATGCATCTCTCTGAATATTCATAGATATTTTAAGTGGAGTTAGAAGCAGTAAAAAACTGCAAATCTATTATCCTTTATATCTGCAGAAAAGTAGTAATAGGTAGCTGCAATCTAATCCAGAAACATTTTTCAAGCTATCACCATATTTATTAAAGGAAAAACTCTAGACATCACAAGGAACAGTCAATTTACTATTAAATGAAAGTAGAAGCAAGAGAACCACCCGAGCATTCATTTTAGCTTTCTATATCCATAAAAACTGCAATAGTAGCTAACGGCAATTCAATCCATAAAAGCTTCTCAATTTATCACCCATATGGCTTAAAGGAAACAATTTATGCATGCTGGAGAGTTAATAGCTACTGATATGATCAACATCAGACAACTCCTTTTATATCAGATACAATTGTCTAAAACAAAATCATTCACGCTCATACAAACATTCACTGAGCTTGTTCATTGTAAGAATTGCTAAAACTATAGAAAAATATAGGAAAACATCCACAAAGATAGATCATAATCTTATTGAATGTTTGATAAGAATGTCAAAGGAGTTGAACTCAATTGGTTAAATCATTGGGTTCTCATTGTAGAGACCCAAGTTTAAATACCCGAAGTGAGAATGTGGAATTCTAAGTTGTGACTCGGTCTTCTGTTATTGGCTTCGAGTGTGGATGTGACATCAAAGTGGAATTTTAAGGCATGACTCTTTCATTGTCAGCTTCTAGCATGGTTGCCCAAAAGGAGTTATGTATTAGTCTAATCATAATGTTAATGCTTAAAAGGAGCTATGTATAAGTCTTATGTTAATACGTGAAAGGAGCTAAGTATTAGTCAGATGCTCGTATGAGCTATATTTGTAAACTTTCCTCAATATAAAACCATATATATTTGATAAGTGAAGTGACACCATCAAACCTATTCTCCAAGTGGGCATATTATGTCAAAGATTAAAAAAAGACTTACGCGAGCAGTGCTTTTTCTGTGAATATGGTAGGTTCGGCCATCCTTATTCTCTCCATACCAATAGAATGTCTGAGTTTCTTCAACAAAGAGAATGCCTCCTCCATGTGCCTGTATGGGCCTACCTTCTGTGTCACACCATTCTCTGCCAGGATAAAAGTAGTGCATGTCCTTATCGGTTTTCAAAGGATTCACAGCAAGACTTTTCTCTGGGAAGTAAAGGGACCTCCTTTGAGATGTAACATCAAGAAAATCATCTATTGGGGTGTATCTTCTCCCTCGTTGCTTTCCTGATGGGGAGACAAATTTTTTGCCCCTCTGTCTGACTTCAAAACCCCTGTCCTCTATCTCTTCATACTCTCTATATATGGAAAGATGGTTATGGTTTCCTTGCATTGGAGATTTTTCTCTATTAAAATTCGATGGAGTTAAAGTATTGTAAGCATGAACCAATAGTATCCATGCCGCCAAACTCCAGATTATAGCAGACAAGGAACACTTGCTTCTTGCATTGCAACTAAAAGCAGTTGATTTCCCATGTTTGTGTACCATTTTTCTCATTCCCTTTACTCTTCCAGACAACACTGCAAAAAACACATGGCAAAGTCCACATTTAAACTTCCACTCAGTTACGAATCAAACCTATAGATTATGTATTATACATCAATTACTCAAATTTCGACTACTATAACCATTTCCCTGTTGATGCGCATGCATTGCAGATGTCAGAAAACAAAAAAAACAAAAAAAAAGATGGAAAAGAAAAATATGTCCCAACGTATAGTCTAGGTATTAAAAAGCTTAAAAAAGAAAACATTACAAACAAATTAGGAAAATGCAGAAGTGAAAACAAAATCTTCATTGATCACCATCAACATACAATATACTCCCCTTCCTCAACTGAACGAAAAGAAGAGGGATGAATCAAAAAGCAATTGAATTTCTAATTTGCACGACCAGGTCTGTAAATGGATGGATGAAGCCTCGAGGCGTATACAATGAATAACCAACTAATGCGAGGAAGAGCTGGAGAGGAGAGTTTTGTTCTTTGATCAGGAAAAATTAAACACAAAATTAAGCGCCCTCTCTCCCACTTAGAATTCGGTTTGGCTTTAAAGTGTCTATTGTCTAAAGCCTTGCTCTGTGCTTGCATATAGCTCATTATTTTAGCAATGATGTAATGGAATGTCCTCGCTTCTATCCAAACTCAATCTACATTTTCAGGTGGGTATTCGCTGCACAGGTAGTAACTAACATATAATAATATCATTTATACAAGCTAATTAGTTACATGCTACATCGATCAACAATAAAAAAAAATTAATGGATCAGGCGTTACAAGGTAAAGTTCCTTGGTGTGTTAGCGTAAATCTAGTTATTCATAATCAGGTTCACGGCAAATGCATTCGTACCAGATTCAAAGCCATTCATTCTGAATTTGCACACAACATACTATATCTGCCCATTTTTCACCATTCTTTTTTCTTTCCGTTCTGTAATCGGAAGGAACTATTGCAGAATGAACAAGCAAAGCAATAATAAAAGAATGCAATTCACTTTGGTAGCGTATGTCTGAATTCATCGGGGCAGGAGGGCAACTGGCAAATGTTGACGTTGACCGACAAGGAAAATATACTACCTTAAAAAAAGGGGGAACCTCCGCTTTATTAGGTGGAGGTGGACTCAACATCTGGTGGATGCCGATAAGTTTGGTAAAGCTAAAGATGGGGAATCGCCAACTAATTTAGCTGTCTTTCTCGTAACTAGACTCAAAGCTAAGGTAATGGACTGGTCTTCCACGCAAGGTACCATAGGGCTTTAAACAACCCAAATTAAAATCTGATTCGACCAGAAGGAAATTCCTTACCATAGGAATTTATAAGGATTATTAGGGGAGAGGATCTAATGGTGTATGGGTTATGTTGTGCGACCCCTCTAAATTATATGAAGAGATGTTAGTAACGAGTCATATCTATATTAGTGTTCATATGTTATCTATTTAGCATTCTTCTTTCAGGACATGGCTAAACTTGCTTCAAAACGGCATTATAAACTTTATGTAGTACTTCAAAAAATCACAGTCGTAGCTTGCACGAGCAATGGTCTGTAATGTACGACTAACTTCATGTTATTGACTTTCCGTGGTACAACAGTGCGGTTTTGAAGCTAGTTTAGCTGCAGCCATCTTCTTTCTTTCCATTTTTAGCACATTTTCCAATTCAATGGACACAATTTTCTAAAAAGATGAAAATCAAGGTTTTATGTGGCATGGACTGACGGTGGATGCATGTTTCGAACTTACATGTTCATCGCCAGTTCAATACGCAACAATAAATGTGCATTTAATTTGTCATTCCCATCCACTAGCTACTTCATTACAATTAGGTTAGAGCCATATTGCAATTGGTTTGGGATGTTTTTAGTCCTTTGCATGATCATGATGAGCATGCACTTATACTAAGAGGGGGGATGAATCAGTATAAGACAATCTTTTACTTATTTAAAACTTAACAAACATAATAACAAACAAACATAGAAGATCCACCATTTAAGAAGACAAGATTTACATAAAAACCCTTTCAGAGAAAAATCGTAGAGAAGGACTACTTGGATCTACTATCCAGATCTTGCCACAACAAAAACAAAATGATCATACAATATTTGCAAGCACCAACCTACTGAAGACACTAATCCCCACAATTGAGCACCAACTCAACAAGAGACACCAATCTCTTCTTTTAGGAGGCACCTACCTCTTCTATACATTTTCAACTTCTGGATGTTGCTTCTTCAACAAATGATGAACATATTTTTATGCACTTTCACACTTCACAAAATCCACTATGTATTAAATTTGCTCTACATTAATTCTAGTGTGATGTGTATTTGAATGATAGAGCATTACATGCAACACACTAACACACAAATTCGCTTCATCTTTTTATACCACTTAATGCATCAAAATTAAATGTATTAAACACATAGGTTGTCATACAAAAATAAATCATAATACTAAAATTCCTTGAGTCTTCAATTACACCTCTTTCAAAATAATAAAATTTCATGATCAGCGCCCAATTACACCTATCTCAAAAATATAGTCGTAATAATTGTGTCAACCAAAAAATTGTAGCCAATATAACAAACAATCTCCTAAACTTTGACATCAACAAATGACAATAATTTCAACAATCTCACTCTGACTTCAATGATCATATTTCCAACAACTCCCTTCTTTAACAAAACATAGCTTGGTATCAATGACACATTTCCAACACACCATTCTTGGAGCACCTTGTTTTTGCATGCCATACACAATGGGACATTTCATAGAGCACTTTGGCTCTATTGCTGGTGAGGTTGGGGGCCACAACACCACTTGCATTTGTTTATCTATTATGTTTTTCAACACATTCATCACAAAAGGAAAAAATTATTTGATGACCATGGTAAATTTTGTAGATGCAAACAAAGGTGAGGTTGTCTTCCAACCTTACTAGGGAAGTGACAATGTAATATTTTTATTAAATTTGCTATTGATGTTTATTTCAAATGGTATCAAATGGTTTTTTTAGCTTTTGCATTTTTTATTGCAGTATATGAATCGTTGCAATATGTGACTCCATAATACCTCTCACTCTACACATTATAAAAAATATTTAAAAAACTATTTAAACAGTTTATAACAATAAGATCCAACTCCATGGTACATCTCACCCAACATGCCATAAAAATATTTAAACCTAGAGACACTAATTTCAACAATCCATGTTGGAATTATTTGTGTTGTTTCTACTTCAGTTGTGTGAGAATCTTTTGCATCAACATTCCAAATCACACTCCTTGGCCATCATCAAGATTTCAAAAGAGAGTTGAAGGAGAAAATTGATGGATCAAGGAGTGTGATCTAAAAGTTGATGTAAAAGAATCTCACATAGTTGAATCCAAAAATAGCACACATAATATTTAAATCTAGTTTGGAATTAATTGAAATAAATAATTTTTTATATATCAAAAGGTGTGTATATCTCTTCAATATTTACATATATGTGTATGTATATTACATATACATATGCATATGCATATATGTGTGTGCATGTGTGTGTGTGTCTTTTGCAAACCAATTCATTGATATATATGTGTATGTGTCAACTATCTTTATGTTAAGGGCTCTACATATACAAGTTGATGATCAACCACAAGAGCCAAGATTCATCTGCAAATAGAACACCTATCACACAAAAGAGATCAAGCAAAGATTGTATACTCTATAGCAATTAGAGAATTTTATATTATTGCACAAAACAATATCAGAGATACAATTACAATGAATGAATGAATCCTTCTAAAAGATGGATGAAACCCGAGGTGCAAAATCTTAATGCTAAAATTAGGAGAACTAAAGAAATGCAAAGTAGGTGTTAAATCAAGCTCAACTACATGCTAGAACTAATGCTACAAAAGCAAACTCTAGATAATAAAAAACATATAAGTTTAGCTTAAGTGATAAAGTAATTAAGGACCTAATTAATAAATAATTAGATAAATATCCTAATTACTCCAACACCCCCCCTTAAGATTAACTTAGGGAAAAGCTAAAGATCTAATATGAATGCATGCATGAATAGTCACATCAACAAAGCCCTAATCAAGTACTCACGTACAAACCAATGTAATGCAATGTCACTCTCACAAGCAGAGAAAGGGAGAAAACCCAGTGGGACAAACTCCTCTCCAAAAGAGAGAAAAAGAAATGTAAAAGAATGTACATGTGACAAGCATGAAGGACTCAAGATGTCCCCCCCAAGTATTGAATTGGTCATAGAAGTACAATCAAGATATCTCCCATAGGAAGGAGAGAGAGACACTACATAGCCCTCTCATAAAGTATAATGCCATGCAAAAATGGTGAATGTTTGAAGACAAACACAATCCAATATCTACAAACAACATTTCTCCCATTAGAAAGAAGATAAACCAAGTACAAATGCAGGAATGCTTCCCATTTTGGATAAGAATTAGTAGGAAGCGAAATCCAAATGTAGGATGATGATGTCTCTAAAATCTACTCATGTGTCACCAAGACCTTGGAAGAGGATGCCATGAACCAATTCGGAGCATAACCAATAACAATAGATGGTGAGAAACAAGGAACCATGGGAAAATTATCTTGAACAAGCTCCAAAGACAAATAAGATGTGATAATAGGTGCATCGTGACTATCATCAAATTAGAGAGAGAAACCCTCAAAAGTGTCTCCCAAAATTGAAAAGTGAGACTCCACAAACAATGAAGCAATGTTTATCAAATAGGAATCCCAATCAGGAATACAAATAACTAAATTATCCTGCTTAATAGGAATAAGTGTCTCAATCAATGAAGGTACAAATACTATCTCTACAGATGGAGAAGAAGCAACTTGAGATTTTAATGCACTCTTAAGCAAGAGTTGATAAGCAACATGTGAGAAATTAGGACACATTTTTATGCCCATGTTGATTGCTCCCGCAATAATTACACCTACAACCCTTATACATGATTCACTCCTCAAAATAATCTCCAAAAACGATACAAAAAATAAAAACACTCAATACAAACAAAGACCCGATTTGCATGTAATCTAAAAAGGACAAGATTGAGATCTTTGAGTACCAAATGAAAATTCTTCAAAAAAATAATTAAGATTCGAATAGGGGACTCTGAGAACTTTTTGATGATGTGTGGATGTCAAAAAATGATGTCCAAATGTGCGAGATATGGCCTTGGAAGCATCAAATTGAAGGCTAACTTTGGAGGTCTGGTATGCAAAATTGGTGTAGAAGCTGATCAAACCACGACCATGACCATATCAACATCGGAATCAACTTTTGATGATATCTTGTTTGTCTGATTTCAACTCTATATGATGAAATTATGGGCAAAAAACTAACTACAAGTATTTATGGCTTGGAGGTCAAACTAGTCAACTGTTGATGTCAGCAAAATATTTCTAGAATATTTTGTCATCAAAAAAATTAGGCCCCCTACAAAAAATATTCTTCCAGGATATTCCCTAGCTTTCGAAATATTCTCTAATATGCTAAAAAGATCAAATTTGTTAAATTTGGAGCTATCACCAAATTTAGGAAAAGCCACCAATTTAAAAAAAAATATATTGAAAAATCAATTTTGTTAATGTCACACCTACAAAGGGGCATGTTTCATGTGATTACGATGGTACCAAAACTACCTTTTTTACTATTAAAAAATAAATAAAATCCCCTTTAAAATTCAATGCACCCCCTCAAAACAAAATTTGTACCTTCCTTATCCCTAAAGTTTATAAAAAAAAGTACGTACGTGGGATTTTGCAAACATGTGCTTGCTGATGCAACCAAGTACGATACAAATCTGTATAGTGGTACATTAATTTGTACCACCCCAAAAAATTTTACCTCAAAATCAGATGTCTGATTTTGATGAATTGATAAACTGTTTTAGGGTTTTTGGGCCTCCTGAGTGCAATGGTGACCATTTTGCGCCAAAGTGCCCATATTTTTTTAGCTACCCTCGTATGTCACCTCAATTTTTGTGCTCTCTGCCAATTTGACCCAATTTTTCAACTACTTTGATTTTGATGAAACAACAATCAATCTTAGGGTTTTGGCTGTTGCAGACGCAATAGCAACCTCCATTTGAGCCCAATGTGCACAAAAAATTCACCCCAGGTTGGATCCCTTAAGAACGTGGACAAGAACCTGATAGATTTCTCTGATACCATGTAGAAGTTGATGATCAACTACAAGAGCTAAGATTCATCTACAAGCAAAACATCTATCAGACAAAAGAGATCAAATAAAGATTGTATGCTCTATAACAACCAGAGAATTGTATATTATTGCACAAAACAATATTGGAAATACAATTACAGAGAATGAATGAAACCCTATGTGCAAAACCTTAATGCTAAAATTAGGAGAACTAAAGCAATGCAAAGTAGGAGCTAAATTGAGCTCAACTACATGCTAGAACTAATGCTATAAAAGCAAACTCTAGATAATAAAAAGTACCCAAGTTTAGCTTAAGCGAAGAAGTAATTGCGGACCTAGTTAATAAATAATTAGATAAATGTCCTAATCACTTCAACATGATATATAACCTCAAACCTGAAAATAAAGTACACACACACACACACACACACATACACACACATATATATATATATGTATATATATATTGTGTGTGTGTGTGAAGTTCCACCCAAGTGGTGGATCAATATCAGATAAGTCATCATTGGATCTTACTACCTCAACTATGAACTCATCATCCGGGTATATAGTAATTTTTATCCTTCTTGTAGCCCCAAGTCTTTCTACAATGTTTCAACTAGATATTTCTTGTTATACTTTTCTTGAAACTCTGAGCATCCTATTAGGAATGGAATGTTGTCTAATTTGTTAAATGGCCAGTGTCTTGCATACTTTATATTTATTTTATTAACCTCCATTGTACCATTCTTCATCAGTTTGACAAACTTATCTTTATAAATATCCATCATCATGGTAGCATGCACAAAAATATGGAAGATGAGTCTTCTAATAGACTCAGTAAGTGTTCTCCTACTGCCTTGGAACCATTCCCCGTTTCACATTTTCCATAAGAACCATAGTATTTTTTGGGATAAGGTGTCTCAACCTTGGAGTCCTAACATTGGTTATTTAATAATTGATTTGTCCTAATTTTTCAATTTCCTAAGTTGCCATTCACTTTGTGGGTCCTCTTGGTGAGGTGGTACTCTACGTGGCAATGATGAGATGGCATAATCCTTTTTTAGGAAATTGGTGTCCACTTGGAAGATTCTACATTTTGGGAAGGTGTTGTCATATATTTCTAGTTTGGAGTGGAAATGGATTTGGCAATTTCTCATGTTGACTAAAGAATCTTGGCTTGTGTTTTCTATTATGGATTGGATTTGTATTTGAGCAGTTAATATTTATGGTGGAGTTCACTTTTGACGAGTGGTGTGAGGTAAGGAAAGTGCCTATTACTGGTTATGGGAGTTGCTATGTTGAACTTGCATTACACCGGGAAAGATAACCATTTTGGACGAGATAGGTGTTAGTGCTTTGGAAGGTTGCTATGTGCAATGTGTCATGACAATGGTAATTATATTATTTATGACACAACTTACCTCTTAGGCTTTGAAGTTGGTTTTGGAAACCATGGAAGCCTACTACTTCGTGTTCGGCTTTATAAATATATGATGCCTTGGCTTATTATTGATGAGAGGTTGAAAGACATCATTATGCTGGTGGAATTACTCCTGAATCTTGTAATAGTGTGAAGACTCTTGAAGAGAATTGGCTCTGTGCATTGTATTATAACTATTGTTGTTGTTGATCTAATAAAATTAAGACTAGCTTTTGGAGTGTAGGTTTTTTCCCGAAAGGGTTTTCCCATGTATACGTTGTGTTATGAGTTTATTTTGTTTTGAATATTTATTTATGTTTAATTAGATGTGCACCTGAATCTATTATTGTAAAAGGGTTTAGAAATTTTTGCAATCACTCTCCCAATAGTTCAGTGTAGGAAGTTGTCTTCTGCTACCTGGTTTCCTTTCAGTATTTCAATTAATAAAATAAGACAAAAGAGGTTAAAATATTTACTCAAATCATTTACAAAACCAAACAAAATTTTATACCATTTCACCCCACCTTTGTCCCCCCAACCCCGTAGGTTTGTACAAAAAGATTCCATATCTCTCTAGCATATAAGTAATCATAGAAAATGTGTCTAATAGTTTCAGGCTTAATACAAATAGTATAGACATTCATGCTAGTGAAAGTAAAAGAACGAGGTAGTTTTTGTAATACAAGTAACCTTTTGAAGCATGCCTTCTTAGGCTCAAGCACATTAAACCACAAAAAATAAAATATATCAAACCACTTAATATCAGCTAGATTAAGATTCTAAATCTTTTTGAGATATTTGGCCATGCCCGAGGCATCATTCAAGGGATTATAAAAAAAATTGGTATTCACTCTATGTAGTTCTAAACCATCAATCCATTTGAAGGAATCAAGAATTTCATTTTTAGAACCATATTGTATTGGGAACCAGAGTATTTTATAGGATTCTTTGAGTCTAGAGTCTATCCTCCAATGAGATGGAACTTAAGGATGTCCATGACCTCAACTAACCTTTATAAACAATATCTTTAAAGCACACGATTCCTTTCTTAAACTAGTCTTTTGTTGAACATCCTTACAGTAAAGCAAGGGGTTTACCTTTTTGTGAGAGGTTCCACCATAATGATTTCAAGGTGTATATTTTATTCCCTTTTCCTAAAGGTCATTGTTTTTTTATCATAATTTTTAATTGTTCTCAATCTTTCTACAAACTTTTAAATACAGTGGATCCAATAGGGAGGTAGTGAATCTTACAAATAATAAGTCAGATAGGGGAAGATGTTTCCATGCTTAATTTATCTTTGTATAGCTAATTAGATAGTAGTCAAGTAACTAGGATCTTCCAGGGCTCATTCTTTTGTAGGAATTTAAGAATATGTTTGATAGCTAAGGCTCCTATATTTTTTATTTCTTTTAAGCCTACACCTTCTTGGGCCTTGTTTAAACAACACCATTCCCATTTAATTGAATGCTTCTTATTAATTCATTTATCATCAGACCATAAGAATTGTCTGATCTTCTTTTAGATTTTATTTATTTGATAGTTGTTGAATAACTACACAGAGGAATAGTGTAGGCAGTAGGATGAAATAATTTTTTGGCAAACTTAATTTCTTTTTGCCAAAGATGGGTATTGTTTGTTCTAGTTGCCTAGTTTATTGTCTATTTTGATTTCAATCCACTTAAAATATCCTTCAAACATGAATTAATAGTAAAGGGATACCCAGGCATTTAACTTGCTTGTTGGGACCTTTCCATCATAAATCATATTTAAGAAACCATTCCAGGGGTATTATGTCAATTTAACATCATGGATTTCAATATAGACAACTTTCCTCCAAAGGTACCACAATAAATATTCAATTTTGATTTAAGTTATCAAAATAATCTTCTTCCAGCTTGACAAATAAGGCAGTATCATATATAGATTGAATGTTTAGGAGATCTTCATTGTTAGGGATGGATAGTACTTTAATCTTAGGGCTCATGTTTGAGTCTGTTAGAAGATAGAATATAGCATATGAGACTATCACAAATAAGGAGGACATCTCTGCCTTATAGATATTTGTAGAGAGAATTGCTCATATAATGATCCATTTACATCCACTTGTGTCGCAACATCCTTCATTAAAATTTTAATTTAACAAAAACCATGTACGAATCTAGAGACTTTAAGATTCATCATAAGAAATGGTCATTCTACCCTATCATAAGCCTTTTCAAGATCCAATAGAAGCACGCTAATATTTTTCTTAGAGTACCTTTCCAAATCATGGCCTCCCAATAAGTTAAGAGATTTTTCAAGATGTATTTGCCTTTAATGAAACTTGTTTGAGTGCTATTGACAAAAGAAGGGAGGATGTCAACCAGACTTAGTGCTAAAATCTTATAAGAAACATTGAGAAAAGTAATAGGTCTCCATTTTTTAATTAGAGACTTATCGACTTATTTATGAAGTATTTTAATTATACCTTTGTTGATGTTGTTTCCTAAAGAGATTATATCGATAGCTTCTTTGTAGATCTATGTAAAATTTGTTGGAATCCAAGAACACTGAGAGGCGAGGGTGAATCAGTGTTCTACCGATTTCTATATTTTTACCCTTATTAATAAATTTACTTATTAACCAGTATGCATAAAAGAGAGTAACAACAAGTAGAAATGATGCAACCACAAGAACATACACCATAACATAGAGATTTATATATGGAAAACCTCAAAGAGGAAAAACCACGGTGGGATTGGTAACCCACAATATCTATCCACTAGCCAAATAAATAAATATTGCAATAGGGGCATGCACATGCAGGAAGGCTAACAGCCTAGAGCGCATCGCTCATCACAAAAGGAGCTTCACTGACTACAAACACCAAAAATGGAGTTACAAACAAAATTATGAACTTAGAGAATGTGTCTACTATGTTGGATGAGTTCCAGTTTAAGCACTGTCTATACCGGTTTTCACTGTGTCCTCCCTTACCGGTAACTTACTTCGCTTCCCAAACCTCTAAACCAATAATCAAGACCGACTATAAAATATTACATTCGCAACCTATTGATCAAGATCACTCAAACAATATCACTTCACATATATCTCTTATGTATGTCAAAATAACCTAACCAAACTGACTTAAATACCCTTCCAAAACATAAACATAAATGCCTTGTGTCGGTTTACAATGATATTACAAGTTATTTGCATGTTGGCCTAGACAAAAATAAATGCATTAAACTTCATGACCGATGTCGCTGACCGCTGTCGTGTAAACCTGTCGGATCAATTTCCTATGTCGGCCTCATGTACCGGTTCCTAGTTTGTCGGTTTCCCTTGTCTGTCAATTGTCGGTTCCTTTGTATGTTAGTTGCCAAACAATGAATACCGGCAAGTGTTGGTTAAGTGTCCAACACAAAATGATGTGTGTTGCCATCAATGACAACACTACTAAACTGGATGAGTGTCAATTTCCAACAATCTCCCCCTTTGGCATTGATGACAACACACATGTGAAAAATGGATCGCTGAAGTGTTGTTCCAGTTCCTCCCAAAAACTGATGACCAAAATTGACCCTGCTCCCCCCTGAGATATACATTACTTCTTATGTCCCTTAGCATTTTTCACATCAACCTCTCCCCCTTTGGCATTAATGACAAAGTTGGGGTACATAAAGAATGAAAGAATGAAAGCAAAACTGTGATTACCGGATCTGTATATGCTTGAAAATGTTTGGATAAGCATCTTTCAAATATGCCAAGTAAGTGTCCCAGCCGGATTGAACAAGGTACTCAAAATTGATACTAGCCCATTCAACAAATAATCATGAATTTCTAACTCGGCTAGGTCTATCGGTGTGGGCTTTCCCATCTGTTCTATACACTCTCTCTTATGAAGCAATAAGGTATTTAATCAAGGACTAACCAATCCTCTAAATGGATGATTCAGTCCTTCTTCTTCTCCAAGGCTAAAATCTCATATTCAAAAAGAAAAATTTGACCATCAACGAAGTTGGTCAATGACTCGGTACCATCAAAATTGATTAGTAGTTGTTCAATTTTCTCCCTATCCTCTTTTATTTTACTATCTAGGTCTGTTGTTAAATGTGATGTATTAGAGCAAGACCGGTATATATGACTACAATGAATGAGAGCCTCATCAATCCTTTTTAATTCTTCAGTTAGACTAGTCTTATAAGATATAATCATATTATTACAAGTTACCAATCTGGCTGCATTGTACCTCTCTATTAACTGCCAGTTTGATACCTGTTGAAGAGTTTTAAACTCTTTGGAAATGTGCTCTGTCAAACCTTTCAATTTGTCAGATGGGCTTCCAATTTGATCTACCTTATACTCTAGTGCAAGCTGCTGCAAAATAGGGATGGCCTGCTCAATGACTTGCTTGTCTTCTGATCCTTCCTTCCTTAACTTATGAGCTGCAACAAACATCAATTCAAAATTGCTCAGTTGCTCAATATTCTTCTATCCAAAATCAACTTAACTAAATGAACCAAGTGCCAACAATGAATGACTGGACTCTCCAACCTGTTGACTAGCACCGATGGCTTCACCACTTGGTGCAGTAACCTGCTCAACCTTAGCCTCTTCTATATGTACATTTATTGCCGGAGGTTCAATATCCTCATCCTGTTTATTTTATGTATCCACATCAATGACCTCTACATCTGAAATGTTTTGTTCCGATGTATCATGCTTATCCTGTGCAGTTTCAATGTTTTTGATTAAGGAAAAAGAAAGTTTTGAAGGGGGCCCGAAACCCTTTACAAACAGAACTTAAACAACAAAAGCGACGAGATACAAAAAGGAACAGTCCAACGAAAAGCCAACAGAAAACCAAAGAAAACCAGAAAAAGGCCCACAATGCCAACAAGCCATCTCGATTCCAGAAGAGAAACTAGTTGATTTTTTCGAGGGCATTTGCCAGGGTGTTGCTAATTTCATGCAACTCTTTGATGTTATCCCTGAGATTAGGGAGATCCTTTGCAGAAGCGGCCACAACTTTCTTGACACTAGCCCTGGTCCTCTTCGCAATGCCACCAACTGGAGTAGCATCACCGCTACCAGTCTGGATAGTCTCTTCATCCAAGTCAAGTTCCACAACCAGTTTTGGAGAGCGGGTATGATCAAAGACCTTAGCGATATCCTCCAGGTTTTTAGTGACAGCAGAAAGGATACTCGGGATAATGCCCATCATAATTTTCATTGCCTCTCTCCCATCTTCCAGCGATTTAACCTTATCCTCCATATTCTGCTTCCAGTTTATCTGCTCTCTGTTTTCATCCTCCCTCTTCTCATCTATATTTTTCCCCTTTTTTTCCAGGTTCTTCAGGAGGTCATAGGTCCATCTGTCATAATCCATTCTTGCCTCAGAGAGTTTCTTGAGGTTATGCAAGATTAACCCTTTACCTGCACTTTCCTTATCCTCACTAACCCTGTCCTTAGTCAGGTCCTTCTTAGAATCTTTGTTCATTTCCCTCTCGGAATTCACATCAGTTTCCTCATTATCCTTGAAATCCACTTCCTCCATCGAATGGTTGTTGGCCTTACCAGGGCAATCACTGAGGATAGGGCTTTCATGACTAGGCTCATTATCACCACTTTCTTCCTCATTACCCAGCTCCTCATCGTTCCAGCTGTCTTCACCGTTGGAGGCATCCATCTCCATTTCGTTGCTTTCCTTTTCAATTTCCTTTGTTTCCATCCCAAGGACACATTTTCTTTTTTTGCTAGAGGATGCCTTCTCCTTAATGGAGTCTCTTCCTTCCATCTTTCTCTTACCTGGAGAGGCGGAAATCCTCTTATTTTCCAGCAGGGCGAGGGTTTTGCAATGCTCATAGATGAGCAGCAAAAGCCCGCAATGGAGAATCGGGCTGGAAGGGTTTTTCCTATGTTTATTGAGGGACCTCGAAAGGGACCTAAAAAGGTAGTAGGGCAGGGATACCTTTTTGTCGTGTCTGAAATGGTTTAAGAGAACAAAGTGGTAGGTGTGGGCCCTGCAGAAATGACCTTCAACTGTGATGTATTCCATAATTGCATTCAGAACCCAACCACAGTTTCTTGATATTTGCAGCTTCGTAGTAGCCCCTAGTGGCTTTGCTGATTTTAACCCTCTCTTTCTCTTTCTGCGGGAACAGATTGACCGCATTGTTGGAGACTTTAAGGTCTCAAAAGAAATTAAGCCCAGTGTGGGGCATGCCAGTCACAGTAGATATGAGCCCAACATCCAGCTTAAACTTAACTCCATATATTTTAAAGGAGCCATTAGACCAGTTTTCAGAAATCTTGGAAACGGAGAGGTTTACCCTACCTTTGTCATAGTCCCCGAGCTTCTCCATGAAGCTGGTGAGAGAACCCTTTTCCAGTTTCACCCACACTTTTGGCATCGCTTTCCAAGTCGACGTATTGTCTGGTTCCTCCCTCCTTAGGTCTCCTCCCATCTTCGGATTCAGGCTATCTGCTCTGTTTCTCAACAAATTAAGCCCTTCTTTCCTGATGTTGCTCGAGATTTTGAACCGGGTTACCCACAAAGCGTGCGGAAAATTATTAAAGATTATTAGAGATCTGTCGCTTTGCCAAGTAATGATGACCTTTCCATCAAGGCATAAATTATTCTTTTTACTTGTCATGATTATGATGTCCTTCTCTCCCCATATGATGGTCCTTTCTAAGGAACTCTTTAATGTTTAAATTGAGACCATCCTCATGCCAAATCGATTGGGAGTCAGAGTAAACCCCTATATTCGCTAAACAATCTGCTACACTATTTTGCTCTCTGAAGGCATGTTGAATAATAATTTCTTTAAAACTTGCAATGATCTCCCTAGCTTTCATGATGATATTTTCAATTGACCAAGAAGGCTTCGACTCCTCCTTAAAACACTTAATAATATTAAGTGAATCTCCCTCAAGCCATAATTTATCATAATTAAGATTTTTGGCTATAATTAAGGTGTTCAGGGCAGCTGAGGCTTCGACAAAATGGCTAGTTTGATTCCCCAAAGGACCAGCCACCGCCTTTAAACAACTTCTAGCAAAATTCCTAACAATGCCCCATATCCAGCTTTACCCAGATTCCCTTTAGAGGCCCCATCAAAGTTAGCCTTAATCCACCCCTGAGGAGGAAAACACCAGACGAGACCTTCTCTTCTTGTCTCCTTGCTGGTAGTAGTGGTAGTGAGGTTCCACCTGTCTTTGAAGTCATCTTTAGCAGCAGGTCCATGATCAGTGCCATAGAGGCATTCAAAAATACTCCTAAAATTTTTATCTGCCACCACTTCAGGAATAGCCCTTTTATCCCTAAAAATCCTATTGTTGCGCTCTTTCCAGATATTCCAGATAATAATCAGCAGAGTAAGTCTCTAAGTCTCCATAATTTTAGGATTAGAATTAGGGCATTGCCATTGCTGCCAGGAATCCCCAAGGGAGTTCGGGAAAACCCAGCTCAGGTTCCACCTGCTTAAGATGATTTTCCAGATATCCTGACTAAAAGTGCATTGATTGAGAATATGGCAGGCCATCTCTTCTTCCCTACAACAAAGAGAACACCTGTTAGGAAAAACAATACCTCTTTTGTGAAGGTTGTCCAGGGTTAAAACCTTATTTTGGATGAAAATCCAAAAGAAGATATTAACCTTTGGAACTAACTTCTTGTTCCAGACTTTAGCCCAGATGGGAATTTCATCCACCGGATCATTATGAATGGCCACAACTGAGGAAACATAATATTTCTCATCCAGGGTTTCCCTCCATATCAATCTGTCATCTTTGTTGTCTCTAGGGATTTTAGCAGAGAGAGCAATATGAAGGAACTTGAGCCCCGGACACTACTGGCTAAAATCAATCTAGTTCCCATTTCTCCAGTAATCTCTGACCAGCTCACCAAACCTGCTTTTGAACCAGTCTTTCCATTCTTTAAGGATTGGGATTTCCTCCATAGGTTTATCCAAAATCCATCTATCTTCCCAAAATCTTATTCTCCTCCCATCCCCAAGGTTCCAAGTTCTGCCAGCAACAGCCCAGCTTTTAGCAGATTGAACAACATTCCATATAGCCGATCCTTGAACAATGAAAGAATTATCAAGGAATTCTTCCTCAGAAGGTTGCATATAGAGATATTTGTTTTTCCATATTGAGTTCCATTCTCTTTCCTCCCCTTTCAATCTCCATATTTGTTTGGCTAATAAAGCTTTATTCATAGAACCAATGTTCCTTAAGCCCAACCCACCTTAGGCCTTAGGGGAACAAATTTTACTCCAGGCAATAAGGGGTATTCTATTTTTGACTTCCACCCCCAACCAAAGGAACTTTTTTTGGATTCTTTCAATGGCTTCCGCAAACTTTGTGGGGATTTTGAACAAGCTGAGAGCATAAACAAGAAGATTTTGGAGAGTGGCTTTGAGCAGAGTAATTTTGCCCGGTTGACTAAGGACAACCCCTTTCCAACCAGCAAGTTTTAGGTTAAGTCTGTCTATCAGCTTATTCCAGAAGGAATCCTCAAGCTTGAGACATAGAGGAAGCCCCAAATAAGTAGAGGGAAGCTCAAAAATATTGCAGCCAAGAATTCTTCCAGTCCTTAGTTGCCTTTGGACCAGGGTATTGATGAAGAACAAAGAACTTTTACCCCAGTTGATTTTTTGGCCAGAGGTAGATTCATAAGTATTCAGAATATTCTTCATATTTTTAGCTTTCAAAATGGTGGCTTCCCCCATGGTAATAGAGTCATCAATGAATTGTTCATGAGAACAAACAACATTGGAAGAAGAAGGTTTCAGACCCCTAAGATTGCCATCTTCCACATTTTTAAGAATAAATCTGCCCAGGCATTCAGCTAGAATAGTGAACAGGATGGGGGATATGGGGTCCCCCTGTCTAAGACCTCTAGAGCTGTTGAAGAAACTAGACGGGGAACCATTGACTATAACAGCAGAGGAGGAAGTTTCCATGAGTTGAGAAAAGAGCTGAATAACTTTGTCACCGAAACCAAACGCTTTCATGATTCTAAGGAGAAACTGCCAATTCACTCTATCAAAAGCTTTAGCCATGTCTAACTTTAGGAAGAAGCCCTGGTTATTCGCCACTTTCACAGAGTGGATATTTTCATGAACGGATATAATGGAATCCAAAATCTATCTTCCAGGGACAAAGCCATTCTGCTGGACAGAGATAATCTTTGGAAGAATTTCCAACAACCTGGAAGTCAGAACCTTGGATAAAATCTTGTATACAGAGTTACACAAGCTAATAGGTCTAAACTTGTTGAGAGAATCAACTCTGGGGATCTTTGGGATAAGGACAATGAAGGTGGCATTCAGTTCCTTAAGGAGTCTTCTAGAGCCAAATAATTCTTTAACACCATTGCAGATGTCAGCCTCCACTATGTGCCAAAATTTTTGGAAGAAAAACATTGGGAAACCGTCTGGTCTAGGGGATTTATCACCCTGAAAGGAGAACACTGCCTTTTTGATTTCCAGATTAGAGGGAATACGGGATAAAAGGTTGTTATCAGCTTCAGTTAGGATAGAAGGAATAGCTTGTAAAAGGGTGTTTTGATTGCTGATATCCAGGTTATCCACATCTCCCAGCAAGGTGCTGAAATGCTCGAGAGCTTCCTTCCTAATATCGTTATCCTATGTTAGGATGCCTTTATTACAGGATAATCTGGATATTCTGTTAGCTGCTCTATGCTTAAGAGCAGTTAAGTGAAAGAACCGAGTATTTTTATCACCTTCCTTCAGGAACAAGGCTCTGGATCTTTGTCTCTAAAACGTCTCTTCATTAGAAATGATGGTGTGGTATTTAGATAATGGAGCATTTTCAGCCATCCTAAGATCTTTAGAGAGCCCAGCCTCTTGGATTCTATCCTGAACTTCCTTTATTTTAGTTTTCACTTGAATTTTGCTCTTGAATATGTCCCCAAAAATCTCTTTGTTCCATATTTTAATTTTAGCTTTTAGGATATTGAGCTTTTTGGCAGTTCTAAAAAGAGTCGTACCCTCCACTTTAGAATTCCACCATTCAGCAATATGAGCTTCCAGAGAAGGATGGGAAAGCCAAGCTTTTTCAAATCTGAAAGGGAAGTTTCTCTTGGTCAAAAAAGAGTTGGCAGAAAAGGAGATGGGGTAATGGTCTAACCCAATTTTGATAACAGAAGCAAGGGAGCAGCTATACTTGGAAAACCAGTCAGGAGAAATTAAAGATCTATCTAACTTAACTTGAATCAGATCAGCTTCGATTCTACTATTGGTCCAGATGTAATTAATACCCTGGAGATCCACATCAATGAGAGCTTGATCATTTATGAAATCCATAAGGTCTTGTTTCCCATCAAGTTGTAAAGGGATACCTCCCATCTTCTCTTCCTCTTTGAGCAAAGTATTGAAATCTCCCATAATAATCTAGCTTTGATCAACAAACTTGAGTTTGTCGTCTGCAAAGCTTTTCCAATATTTAACTCTCCCGGTTTGGGTGTTATGCGCGTAGACATTAGATAACACCCAAACAAAGTTGTCCTTAATATGCTCAAGCTGAACAGAGTTCCTATTAAAAGCATAGATGATTTCCTTACCTTTTATTGTTTTTTGGTTCCAAAAAATCGTAGTTCCTCCAGAAGCTCCCTCCGAGTTAGATCCTATGACCCCATTTTCCTTGAAAGTTCTAATCTTTTCAACTTTTTCCTTAGACATCTTGGTTTCCTGTACGAGGATCACATCCGATTTATGATCTCTAATGATGTTTCATAACACATCTTTCTTATGAGGGGCATTCAGTCCTCTGATATTCCAAGATATTATCTTCATACTTTAACTGGGGATAGGGCTGACTCAATATAACACTATGCTCCATCAGCATGGTTCTTCCAGCTTTCCTGTTCCCTTTGATGTTTTAGGGATGGCCTTCCCTGCTTTTTGTTCTGACTTCTAACATCTGCCTTTTTCTTGTTCTTTCTTCTGGTTGAGATTCCTCCATTGAGTTCCTCCTTGTTCATTTTTCCTTCTCTCAAACCGAGAATTCAAAGATTCCCTTCCAGCATATCCATTACCACACTTTGAGAAGGGGTTTTACAAAGAAGAGGCTTTGGGCTTCCATTAGTTAAAAGCAATAAGGGCTCAATGTCAGAAGGGTCTTGAGCTTCATTAAAGTTTTCCTCGACCGATTTTGAGAATGAAGAGGCTGGAATGGTTTCTTCCTTCTCCTGACTAACAGATCCAGCCTCCCAGTCCTCTGGGTTATTTTTATTGTTCAACTCAATTCCTTGCTCTACTTCTTTAGAGCTCTTTGGTTGGTTGTTAGAGCAGACACAATCTTGTTTATCATTATTGCTATTCCTAGTCCTCTTGACTTCATTCACTAAATCTGTTACATCCTTATTTTGGTTACACTTTGTTGATGGGTCTCCTTTTTTATTTATTGTTTGCCAAATCTTTTTGTTCTTGATATTGCTATCAGTCTTGCTTTCCTTTCTTTTCTTGAGCGGGCATGATTTTGCCCAATGCCCCGATTTTTTGCAATGGAAATAGGCAAACGGAAGAGATTCATATTCAATAGCTTGGGACCATTTTCCAAGTTTAGATATGATTTCTATGGATTGAGGCATATCCATCATTTGACTAACATTTATGCATATGCGAGCAAAGACTAACCTTGATTTAGCCACCGTCATTGGGTCAATTGTCAGGAGTTCTCCAAAGGATTTTGCAATACCCTTGAAAACTTCCTCGTTCCAATATTCCAGCGGGAGACCCGAGAGGCGCGTCTAAACTGGCGTAGAAACAAAGGACTCGTCAAGGGTGAGGTTCAGGGCCCATTTCTGAAGAGCCAATGATGACTTGCCAAACATCCAAGGGCCTTCACAAAGAGCCTTATTCATGTCTTCTTCAGAGTTAAAAGCGAAGGAAAAAAACCTTCTATGCAGCGCTACCATGTCCTTTTGACCTTTTACAAGCCATTTTCTCCTTATGAAATTCCTCACATCATCGATGTTAGGCCTAAAGCCAGAGAATCATCCCACTAAAGTCATGGATAAGCTAGCTACAATCATATCAACCACTTTGTCCGGAACAGAGATAGCAACCAGTCCAGAGGCTGGGTCTGAGATATTTGTAACTTGTGAAAGCCCAGATTTAGCCAACGGCTTCACTCCAAAGAGCGAAGAACATTTTTTACCTTTACCTCTGTCGTGTGGGTCCTCGGGTTTTGAATCTTTGTCCTCTCCCGGTTTTTCTTTTTCCTTGTCCTCTTCTGACCCTTGAGATGCCTGTCCTCCTTCCTATTTGCTAGTTCTGATCCCATAAAAACTACAATCTCCAGGAAATCCACCTTCCCCAGGAATTCCGCCATTCCCCAATTTGAAATTTGGGATTCCCGCTCCTTTTCACTCCGCCCCCATGATCGTAGTGTTTGGTGCATGTGCAGTTTCAATGTTATCTACCAGTTTCTCTACATTATGTACAGGTGGTTTTGCTGGAGGGATATCCTCTGTTAGTTTATGATCTAAAACCGGTGTATCCATACCTAACATACCCTTTCCCTTACCATCAACTGATATGTCTTGAAAACTAGACTTAGGAGAGAATATCGATGGAGTATAGAAATCAGGTTTATCTACAAAGAATTTTACCCATGCCTCGTGGGTCTCCTTAACAATTTCATTCTCTACCAACCATAAGACTCACATGTCCGTGTTTACTCTGAAAAATTGTTTTATTTTCATATTCCAGACACTATTGCATCTCACCATCTATGATAGCTCCATAAACAGTTAATAACTTGTGCATCTTTATATGTTTATCTTCTTCTACCACAGATAATCTCCTAGCATCTAGTTTATTGTACAAATCTTCTGGAATTTGTTTTTCAATCTCAATTAATGCCTTCTTATATATATCTAAGTATAACAAAGTTGCTTCCTCAATCTCTTCTTTCTCCTTATCATCCATATGTACATAGTAATGTTAGATACTACTCAAAATCCATCTTTAGTTATTTGATCAATAAATTCACCAACTGAGAGAGGAGGAATGACTTAAATACTCTTATTGCTTTCGAGAGTTTTATCTATATTTGATTTCTTCTTCTTGTCAGGAGTAGAAATATACTCCTTAACCAGTTTCCTCTTCTCTGTGGGTTTCCTTTCCTTCAAAATTTTCTTTGGGGCTGCCGGAGGGGTAACCTTTGCTTTTTGTTGTTTCCCTTCCTCGGGTTTCTTCCTCTATATCCTGATGTATGATTTGGGGATTTTAGAGGGTTCTTCTTCTATATCAGACCCAGAAGCAACAAGTGCAATAAATGTTTTTGGTTTCTTTCTCTTCACTACACCTTTGCCAGTTGTTGTTGCTGGTGAGGCTTGAATCGTTGTCGAATATCACCCTTCTGCTAAGCCAATGATCTACTTGATTTCAGAAGACATCATCTGTACAACTTCCCTAGCCTTATTTATCTTTCCTTCCCTTTTCTTCTTGTTGAAACCTATCTGAACTTCGAATTCCTTCTGCTTTGTTATCCCAAAAGTTTTCTCCTTCTCATCTATCGGGGCATTAATGAGAGTCTTGGCATATAAGTCCAAGGTCTCAGCATCAACCTCATAGCCCATCTCCGTGATCCATGTAATGCCCCACCAGGACAACCCTGAAGGAATAAAACTAAAACACTAGATAAGAGTGTAAACAATTTTTTATTTTTTTTAACTTTAATTAGTTTAATGATAAATTGAGTTAACATTAAGTTCAGATTACACAATAGAAGACTTAACTAACACCTAAGGGGTTTCCCAACATGGTTACTTGGTTCACCACTAACTCAACTCATTCTAATTACTCCAATTAAGTTGATTAACTTAATAACATAATTATACTTAATCAATGGTTAAATTTATTCAATAGGTTAAAATATAGGTGACATGATTAAGTTCATTCATCACAATTTAACCATACATTACATCCAATCTTAAATTAAAACACATGCCATACATTTTATTTCCATACATGCTTTGTTTGCATAATAAGATAATAAATACTTTGCATTTCACTAAACCTACATTCTTCATGATCCATATTACTACATCTAACAAGATAACTTCAAACATGCATTTAAGATTAATATCATATAATCTACATTATACATTTTAACCATAATGCCATTCATACATCCAAAATAAAAAGGAACCAAATGAACACATACACTACACAACACCAAATTGATATTGAAGTTCACCCCTAATGGGTTACATCTTCGGGTCTGCTTCAACTGCAAGACCCCTCTAATAAATAATAGGGTGAAGAATACATAAGGTTCACATCAATTACATCCCACCATCAAGGCGTACAGAAACAAATAATACATATGACCCCATCATTACATCCTGCCATCAAGGCGTACAGAAACAAATATTACATATGACCACATCGGTCCAAAAGGTACAAGAATGATCCAAGAAGAAGAAAGAGGATCCATCTGAAATATGAAATGGAGCAAATACAAAATAACAACTGGAGCACCAGCAAAACTAAATCCTCGCAACCCATGATAAGAATCCCATGGTCTAACATGAATATCAAGTACTCTCAAAGGCATAAGTAATCAGATATGACTCCACAATAGTGCTCCTAGCGAAAACAACACAAACTGCACACTAGTGTACATAAGAGATGAGTGTCATCACATAGCTTGGTATGGTTACCCTGGCAACCTCTCCCGAACCTCTGGCCCCCATCCAAGTCTCATGTGGACCCAACACATCCTTTCATGAAGACAAGGTTGTTGGTTTGCCATTCCAAGCCTTCTCACTGCATCCTGAGTCTGTACTAGCACTCAACTCATGAGTGAGGAATAATTATCTTACTTAGTGTTTTCATCTACCAAATCCCCTAATATACTATTAAGTTATCACTTATTTAGACACACTTTCAATGGGTTACCATGCTACCACTTTGAGTGCGTCCCCCACTTGAAAGCCACTCTCCCGTATGACACTTAACCACAATCAAACGAACTCCCAAAACCAAAGTATACACAAGGACTAGTATATAGAGTTCAAGCAATAGAAAACCACTTGGCCAAACAAGCCCTCACATGAGGTTAAACAACTGCCTATCCATGACAAGACACACTAACAACCATGAAGGCAACCACGTGACATCGTTAGATACGTTCAACAAGGGACTTGGAGTTTCGAAATAAATGTGAATACAGTAATTAAACATGCATTTTCATTGATCTAAATTGATAACAATTTGTCCATCTTGTTTAAAATATAAATCGGCCAAGGTTTTCTAATTCAACTATATTTCCATTTACATCATAAGATAAATATCAATACTTCACAATAAATTTAAACCAAAATCTCATTTATACAATTATATTTATATGTTATACATATAAAATATAATTTAATTTATATATTACTTAATTAAAATTGATATTTATTTTTCAAAATAAAACAATCAATTTCCATTTCTTTTTCAACATAACTTATCTATTCTAATTTATCCAAATCACATACATTTTCAAATATATGAAAATATAATTTAAAAACTAATATTAATAATTAATTTTGTAAATGCATAACACGCATAACATAAATGTGTCAGTCCATGTCAATATTCTAATATAATAACATTTAACCATCATAAGGAAGTAATGCATAACAACATACACCTAAAAGTCAGTTGAAGTCAAAGCATGAATCTACAATGTATGATCAAGGAAGGGGTTCCACATATATATATTCAATGAAAGTGTTAGCCCAGGGTTAATAACACGAATCAAATGACCAACTAATCATACATAAGAATCAATGCGTCATCAATATTCACTAATATACACAACAAGCATAATACCTAAATATAACATCACAACATGGTATATCAACCATCCAAGTAAGCCACTAAAAAGTCAACCAAGGTCAAACTGGGTTTAAAAAGTCTGATTAGGGCAGGGGTACTACATCCTCCCCCCTAGGTTCCGACTTACTCCTAGAAGTCATAAGGCTTGAAGGAAAACATGCAACACACATTATCCTTGAAACTTATTTAAAAAATATCAAATTGCACATATGTATCTTTTCACAGATAAATGAAACATTATTGCTAAATCCTTTACGAATGCAATCATCCATTAGCAAGATACATCCAAATTCATACATTTCTTATCATTCTAGGAGCTATCTATAATCATGGCAGTGAAACAATAATTTTCTTCCTTTAATCACACCAAATTTATGCATTAATTGAGGTAAACAACAAATTATCGCACTCATCTACTAACTATGACAAGAAAAACATGCCATCATGATCAATTTATTTTACCGTTCCAACCTCTTCCTAATATATTATCACATAGAAATAGATTCAAATTTAAATTCTATAACCATGTCAACATTCATGAAATAAGAAACATATATAACACAATTGCTTACACTTGTCGGGCATATTAAAACCTTTTCAATGTTTATGCCCCATCACATAGTGACAAATTACACATTTTACTCCATATTTAACACATAAATATCCATCCACATTACTGGTAAGTACAACTCACAAGGGCACATGTGAGCATGTATAATGCTTGGTCATAGATAACATGCATGATCAACATCTTTGTGCTTGATCTCAGAACAAAATACATAATCATATATATCCAACATCTCACTCAAGGGCTTGATGGTTCTAGGGCACATACATAGCGGTGATACCTTCCATACAAGATCCTTGTGACCATCCCTTGTTGAGTAAGGTGGTTAGCCTCCAAGAGATAGTCACCACACAAAGGTAGGTAGTGGATCCTAGTTGCATCACAACCTCACATACCCCCATCCTCAAGGTTCCCTACATTTACTTCCTCATATACACTCAACCAAGACCGCCTCATACATCCTTGGAGAGGAATTCACATTTCAACACAAGACTAGCATACAAAAACAATAAGGATAAACCAATTTAGCCACCAAGATACAAATGAATAAAGATAATAAATCATCAATTTCAACAACAAGGCAAGAAATATCCATGGAATTGCAACACCAAATCAAGTAAGCAAAAGATCACAATATCATGGCTAAACCTTCAAAGTCAAAATAGAATAAATTATTGGTCTACATATGAAATAAATAAGAATATCATAATTGCACATAACATCATTGTGTGACTAGAATCTAGCCACCAACAAGGAGAGAACAATCGTCTAGCTATCACAATAGCTCATCATGTGGTGCGGCCTAGTCACACATCCACATGGCATGGTAGTGTGCACCTCGACATCACCCTGCATCACGTCGTCACACAACATGGCTCTACCCTAAACAAAGTCGGTAGGCCGCATGGTAATTTCTACTACATCCCGCATCGTGTCTCAGCACAACATGGCAATACTCCAAGCGGAGAAGGCATCAATGGACGTATCCCACATGGCAGTATACCTCGCGTAAAATGGCACGCGTAGGTCAGGCCCCACAAAGCAACGTACCTCTCAGTATACTCGCCGTAAGCCAGAGGTATACATGGCTAGGGTCCATCCACATGTCTACCAACGCCTACCAACTGGCAACTCATGTGGAAATAACATACTTTCATGAAGACAAGGTAAAAGATCCTCCAAGACAAACCATCACTATGCTCAAGTACTACCATCAATATGCTCAAGAACTACCATCAATATGCTCAAGAACTACCATCAATATGCTCAATAATAGTGGGGGATAGGTTGGCACACATAAACCATATAAGTTGGTTCATCAAAAAGGGAAAGTATTGAGTACACCTTTAATATAGTTTCGTTATATAACTATATTTTTCCTCGAATTAGAGAAGCTAAAGTCGCTTCGTGCCACCATTACTCGTACGTCGATCCATACTATTTGAGGAATGGTGACTTCTGATACCATCCCTTCACATACTTAATTGTCAACAACCTGTGGGTTGGCACTCAGTAGGGTAACAAATATGCAACATCACATAAATAGTATGGTTTCCCCATACTCACAAGTAAACATATCCTCCATGGTTAATTTCTTCACTATCCCATGGGCACACATAGCAAGCACTGGTTTCTCACAATACACAACGAAAGCACTAGTACCGAATTATTCACATTTACGGGGAGTAATTTTCAGTAACACTATCATCTACTCAAGGAAGGTCTTTATTATGTTTCCCACATGAGTAAATGTATAGAATTTATTTCTAGATACAAGTACTCTAATTCTTTACAATTCAAATTAAATAAGGAAGTAACATCATTCCTATATCTTTCACTAATTCCACTCAGCATTCATATTCACATTACTAATCATGCAAATTTTCTTCCCAAAGCTTAAGACTTCCATCTTTCAATATGAAGCCAAAATACAAAAATACAATTTCATATACTTTATATACATTCTATTTAAATCAATGCATTCTTTAGTAGCATCTCTAAGAATCTTATAACTAGGTAGGGAGAAGGTGAAGTGAGTTTTATAGTCAACCCATTTCATACATATGCACAAAATCAACAAGATCACACAAACATGCTTAAATTTCTCACTATATGCCTATCATCTTTATTGTATGGTTTTCATTTCACTACCATTTTAAAAGAATGCCAATTGGCCAATCATGACATTTCCAAATATTATGGATGCAACTAAATGCCCCAATTTTCCAAAAATGAAATCAAGACAGACAATCTTTTCTTTTATGCAAGACCTTTTGTGAAACACTTACTATCCTAATTAATATGAAATACACCGCTATTCACAACCTTTCATTGAAATCAAAATACAAGAAGAAGGTGAAAGAGGAGCTATCAACTAAATAATACATATTTATGCATGCACATCAAACATGGTTTTCATTTGCACCTTCTATTCATAATAAGTCAATTATATATATCCAAAAGCAGGTACATTATTGTATTGTTCAAATAGGTCATTATTTGAGTCGGTATTATGAAATACATAATGAAATCTTTTATGAAAACACATCATTGCACCCCTAGCCACTATAACATGATCCCTTTTCACATCTTATTACAAACAAGTTAGTTTCACATATCAAATGTTCGTACATTATCACACATTACCTAAGATAGAAATTCATTATGTTACTCCTACAATACACATGGTGAATTCCTTTATGAAAAACATATAATTTCCTCCCAATATCCATCATGATCTTTTTAACCCAAAGCCCCTTATTATCTAAATGCATAGTAGAATCGTTAGGCTCACACAAGGGTTCAAGAAGTCACAACTATTCTCTCATAATTAGAAAACTTACACAAGTGATAGATACACATCTAGCAAACATTTTAATTTCTAGAGAGAAAGAGGAGGAAGGATGATATACATTCAATTCACTACATCTCATGCACTCAACATCTACCATACAAGTCCTTCAAGATCATGACACTACGCCATATCATAATCATAATACAAGCACATTTCATACTTTCAGATTCAAGACAAGCACTGTCCAACCCAATGGGTTAGTCTATAGAATACAACAATCAATAAGGGAGGTACATATGACTCTCTCTTTATAAGAGTAATCATAGACCAAGATATCTAATAAGCAATTAGAGCACATATAATCACTCAATAAGCACCAACATCAAGAAGGTGAAAGCAAGGTGCGAACACACATGTTACACACAATTAGGATTTGCTTGAAAGAATAAGCAAAAAGAACAAAGCACGAGTCCTCAAGATCTTCAAGATCCTATGCCTCAATCACACGCATACAACAAGAGGACAATCATACAACATAAAGGCTATACACCTCACACCAACTAAGGGAATAAGCTACACCAGAGATCCCAGTGTTTGCAACCTTGGCTTTGATACCAAATGTACCCATATTTTCTTCATCCAAAAAAACAACTCCCCCAAATTATCAAAAAAATAGGTTATATGAGATTTTTGACCTAAAATCTATTTTAGTTTAAACTTCTTTTTTTAACCCATAAAAATCATTTATAATTAAAATTAATATTCATAAATAATTTATTTCCTTCATTTAATTTATCAAATAAATTAAAACTAACAATTCTATTTCAATATGTTAATGAGGGATAGATTTTAACTTTCCAATTTCCAATTAAACTCTTTTTCCAAAATGCATACATATGATTTAGTTCCCAATTTAAAAATACTGTAAATCAAATTTGCTAGAAACATGAATTAAACAATTTGATTTATTGATTAATCACCATAGGGGTCCTATTTAACTTAATCTCCTTTTATTTACCAATGCATAAAAACACATTTAATCTAATTAAACATTTAAGATTTAATAATTAATTTCGCAAAACGCATAACATAAATGTGTCAGTCCATGTCAATATTCCAATATAATAATATTTAACCATCATAAGAAAGTAATGTGTAACAACATACACTAAAAAGTTAGCTAAAGTCAAAGCATGAATCTACAATGATTGATCAAGGAAGGGGTTCCACATATATATTCAATAAAAGGGTTAGCCCGGGGTTAATAATACGAATCAAATGAACAATTAATCATACATAAGAATCAATGCGTCATCAACATTCACTGATACACACATCAAGCATAATACCTGAATATAACATCACAACATGGTATATCAACCATCTAAGTAAGCCATTAAAAAGTCAACCAAGGTCAAACTGGGTTTAAAAAGTCTGATTAGGGAAGGGGTACTCCAATCCAGATCTTTCATGGTTGCACTGCCTCCATCAATGTTTCATCCTTCTTCACCATAAAGCATAGTTCTGTTGAATAGTTGTCAACTATATGTTTTGGAATTATTTCTCTCTACTTCATTGCTTTCTGAAATGATTTGAAATAACCCCATAAAATGGAGTCTCTCTTCTTGTCATGTCCCAAACCTCTTACAACATCTTTGATTTGTTTCCCTACCAGTATATCAAATGCCCATTGTGTTTTATTAGATCTCGATAACTCATTCAAAAAGAAAAGCATCAGGCAAACATCAAAGTTGCCATACTAGAAAACACCTTTCTTCTTGCCCTTAATCTTCTCTAGGTTTAAAATTAGCTCATCACACATCCATTGACAAAGATCATACTTATCATTTTCTTTGACCATCTTATGAGCACAGTAAATGCATGAACTAGAAATAGAGTTCAACCAATTTGATTGAGTTACCTTGTAATCGATGATCAGGCTTGCAAATTGAACAACTTTGTCTCTGATAGTGCTTATCCTCATTGACCGGTTATCAATTAACTTCTCCACCTCATTGTTAGATATTTTCTTCTTTCTGGGAGTCTAACCAGTTTGGGGCAAATCAGTGATTGCACGAATATCCTCCTTGGTGATTTTGTAAGGCCGGTCCAACCACATGAATTCTCCATGGACACGACTCAACACATACTAGATCATTTTATCTTCAAATTCTGGCATCTCCAAAATGTGTGAAACCTTGATCCTTTAGAATTTGAAATTCTAGTTTTATCGATCCCTTCCCGTCTAACAGATTTGTCATGTACAATGTTTTGATTTCAGCAGAACCCAAATCCTCTAGAGTGTAGTGAATATATGCATGAACATCTTCAACATATAGAACTTCATCTGGAACCCTAGAAAACACATCGATTGAATCATCAACTTTCACAATCTGAGGGAATTGCTTGAAAATAGGGCATGGACGATCCTTGATGTCAACAACAATAGGGGTAGCCACACCCACCAGAGCGGGAGTTGATCCAGAAGCCATTGCAATCAAAAGATAGCTCAGAAACTGATAAAATACCTTACAACCTTCGTCAGTGAAAGCTCTTGAAAGTCTGCTCTGAATGCACAGGAATTTGCTTGAAAATGCTTTTAATTGCCTTGCATCGCCTTAAACTTGCCCTGCTTCTCTCTGAATGTTGTGTGATAAAAAAATGAACCAACATTTCCCTTTTATTTTGTGAAAACCCTAATTTCTCATTGACATAAATGTGTGTCAACATATCATACTGGATTCAAAATTCATTAACTCACTACTAGAAAACCTTCAGATTGACTTCTCCAAGATTTGAAACAAGCTTTCAGACCTCCCCCTAAGGCTAATTCCTTAGTTACCAGATGAGTTTCCTGGTGGTGCAGGAATGTTCTGCTCTACCAGTTGAGTAATCGGGTTGTTTGTCTCTGTCGATTGATCTTCAGATTTCCTAACCCATTTCTTCTCATGATCCTTCCTGATATCTTCAACCTTTTGTTTATCTTTCTCATCATTTCCTACCGGATTGTTCTTGCTTCTGCATAATTTAGCAATATGTCCTATTTTGTTGCATGCATAACAAGTGACATTATTTTTCTAAATTGCCTTGTTGTATCCTTGATCATTCCTTGACCTGCATTGATTAGCCATATGTTCAAACTTTCCACATGCATAACATTTCACATTCATTCTACAATCTTTTGTCCTATGACCATACTTCTTACAATTTGAACACTGACTAAGAACTTAATTATTAGTCTGATTTGCTCTATCTCTGCAATGTCTTGCCATATGACCAAATTTCTTGCAAATAAAACATCTACCATTGAATTTATGTGCATTGAGTTGCCTTACCAATGATTTTTTATTCTGGTTGACAAGTGAATTCTCCTAATTGTTCTTCTGACTGGTTGCTTCACCTTCATTTGCAATACCAGAGCTTTCTCTATGCTCAAATCCACAACCTCTAGTATCTTCGTTGCACCTTTGATCCTTCAATAACTCATCAAGTTTTGCAGAACTAGCCTTAAACTTGTCTCTATATTCATTAACAGTATCCAGATCTCCCCTTAGGACCGTTATTAATCTTTCCAACTCTTTCTCATTATTCTGAGATTGCACCAATTTAGTTCTCAACATATCATTCTCATGTGCAAGCCTAATGCATTCTTCATATCTGTCTTTTAGAGATTTGTCAAGATTTTATTCATTCTTCTTTCGGTCTTCAATCTCCTTAGACATTCTGATAGTTGGGGCTTGCATTTCATTCTTCATGACACTATTCTACTGACTCGGCTTCTAATATTGTTCTTTAAGGACATTGTTCTCTTCATCATCCTGATTTTGTAAAAGTTCCTTCCTTATAGCTTGAACAGATGATAGCCTTTCTTGTAGGATAAGAATGAATTCCTTTGCAGAGTTCAATTCATCTTGTAACTTTAAGTTCTTCATCCTTTCAGCATCATAGTCTTTGAGTACTACTTCAAGTTGATTCTCCATACTCATCTCCATGGATTCCGGATTTAGGATCTTCCACAAGTTGTTAGACTTACTCCAAGGCACCAAGCTCTGATACCAATTGTTGGAATCCAAGGACACTGAGGAGGGGGGTGGTGAATTAGAGTTTTGTCAGTTTCTGTATTTTTAGCCTTATTAACAAATTCACTTATTAATCGGTATGCATAAAAGAGAGTAACAACAAGTAGAAATGATGCAACCATAAGAACATACACCATAACATAGAGATTTATACGTGGAAAACCTCAAAGAGGAAAAACCACGGTGGGATTGGTAACCCACAATATCTATCCACTAGCCAAATGAATAAATATTACAATAGGGGCTTACACATGCAGAAAGGCCAATAGGCTAGAACGCACTGCTCATCACAAAAGGACAAACACCAAAATGAAGTTACAAACAAAATTTTGATTTCAGAGAATGCATCTACTATGTTGGATGAGTTCCAGTTTAAGCATTGTCTATATCGGTTTTCACTATGTCCTCCCTTACCGGTAACTTACTTCGCTTCCCAAACCTCTAAACCAATAATCAAGACCGACTACAAAATATTACATTCGCAATCTGTCGATCAAGATCGGTCAAACAATATCACTTCGCCTATATCTCTTATGTATGTCAAAATAACCTAACCAGACCGACTTAAATACCCTTCCCAAACATAAACATGAAGGCCTTATTGCAACTTACAATGATATTACAAGTTATTTGCATGTTGGCCTAGACAAAAATAAATGCATTAAACTTCATGACCGATGTCGCTGATCGTTGTCATGTAAACCTGTTAGATCAATTTCCTATGTCAGCCTCATGTGTCGGTTCCTAGTTTGCCGATTTCCCTTGTCTGTCAATTGTCGGTTTCTTTGTATGTCGGCTGCCAAACAATGAATATTGGTGAGTGTCGGTTAAGTGTCCAACCCAAAATGATTTGTGTTGCCATCAATGACAACACTACTAAACCGGATGAGTGTCAATTGCCAACAAAATCCTCACTCATCCACTAAATATTTTTCTTGTAGAATTTTACAATTAGGTCATCTGCTTGTAGAGATTTATCGTTACTTAATACCCAAATGGCCTTTAAAATTTCCTCTTTATTTAATATTTTTGTAGTCTCTTTAGAGATTTTTTAGGTATTAATCTTTTGCGAAATCTTCAAGCATTAAGATTTAGATTAAAAAAAATATGGGTGAGAACAAAGCTCTGGGAGCTAAAGGGTCATCTTCTATTGACGCCCTAAGAGAGTTTCTTTCACTACTAAGAACTCTAAATAGTGTTCTTCACCAATTCTTCTTCCTCTTCTCCTTTTTGTCATTTGGGTGGTCTTTTGTGGTTTTGAATGGTCAATTATTTTTGTGTGTTTTGAATTGATTTGAATATCTCTCACACTAATTCCTCATCCAACTTGGTCCTTGCCTTGGCCTCCTTATTTTATGTGCAAGTCTACCTCTAATCTTGTGCACCTATCCCAAGCCAAATTGCTTCTCTCGAGCTAGCTGGCCCATGGAAGATGGTGTTTTGATAGTGGATGGGATGCATTAAATGGGGCAATTAATGATACCCCTAGATATGTGGTAATGCAAGATTGTGATAAAACTCATGAAACTCGAGAGGCTCAAACACTAAATTTTAGAGATGTTTTTGTAGGAGATAGTGGTGACGATGTTTGCCCTCGCTCATTTTTTTTTAGTGGAAGCATTTGTATGGTCACTCATTCATGATTGGAAGGTGACAATTCTATGGATGTAGAGGGAGACGATGGTGGGCACAAAGGAATCCTTGACGAAGGAAGCACTAATGGAGAGTCTGGTAAGGTTGCTTCTCCTCCATCGAAGGTTCTCTTCATTATTCTTGATGAAGATATGTGGATAAATCCCTTAAGTCTAAGGAACTAAGGCTTAAAAGTGTTGTTATCTTCTTTGTCTATCTTGATTGAAATGCTTTTCTATCATGGAAGTTTTTTGATGATCATATAGAATTGGTTTAGGGTAAAAAGCTTGGCATCCATGTTACATTTTGTAGGATGATTCGAAAGGGATTGTTTGTGGTTCTCTTTAGAAACCATGGAATGCAAGATTGAGTGATTAAGAAGGAATATTGGAACATAGGGCAAACTTTGTTTATGGATATGTCCTGGACCCCGAAAGAAAACCTAGAAGAAGTTATAGCTAGGTGTTCACCAATCTAGCTTGAAATTGAAATTATTTCCCCAAAAACTTGGAAATTTATTCCCCAATTACTATAGCCAATCGAAAATGTTATGCAAATAGAAGAATCTATCTAGTTACCCTAGCTCATTTTAATGCTAGGTTTTTTATTTTTCTAGTCCCAAGAGTTGAAATTTTGGACATGGTTACTCTGAAAATTAAAAACAAGAATATTACATGCGATATTGAGAAATTGGGCTCATTAAATGCGTGTTTTAATTGTAAAAGAAATGGGCACTTGATAAAGGAATTCCCTAATTTAAATCCTAGACCTACCAGGGATTTTAAGGAAACTAAAAATACTCATAATGTTAATGATCCAAATTAGATACCTAAACTGAAAGAGAGTATAAACCCTAATTCCATTGAAAATGGTAATGAGGCTCAAAGCCCTAAGGCCAATAGCACCAATGAATTAGGGAGGACATATTGCAATGATAGTGTGTGGGGTGACGAGATGAACCCCTCCCATCTCAAATCTAAGTTGCATGTGTTCCTAGTTGATCTTTCTATATGAAGAAGAACTAGAGGGTATCCATGCTCAAGCCCCCTGCTCCCCAGAAATAGAGACTTAGTCTTAGAAAGTCAGAGAATCCATTGGGTACCAAGTCTGCACAACAATTGGTGTTGGACTCTATTATGGATAAAGCTACAAGAATAAGATAGATAATGATGCCCCCCTCATGAAGGGACTCTGTATCTTCCTTACACTGGCTTTAATCTAAAACTTGGTAATGAGGCCTATGAAAAAAAAATTATGGCTATTAATTTGTCTAAGCGACCTGCTATGAACTCCTTGCCTACAAAAAGCTATGTGGTTACTAGTAAAGATGATAAAAAGAAGAGAAAAGTTACGGACAAACCAACTACCTTTGATTTTGGGACACCCCTAAGTGCTTTGATAGGTTATATAAGAATTAATGTTCCTCCCCCTTCCTAACCCATATAAATTTTAACATATGCAGATGGAATGTTGGGGGGTTAGAATCAGGGGACAAGAAATATGTTGTGAGAAATTTTTGCAAAAACGACCCCCACGTGGATTTTTTTAGCTTACAAGAAGTTAAAGTGATGGTTTTTCAAGCAAAAAAGATTCTTGATTTCATCTAGAGAAATGCCAAATATATTTTGTCTAATCATAAGAAGGTCAAGGGGAGATCAACTATTTTGATTTACCCTAAATGGGCACATAACATTGACCAAAAGGGTACATCCCCATGTAGCGAATTGTGTGGGTCTCTTTTGCGTCTGGTAATAAAAAAATTGGCATATGTTCAATTTAAGCTTCTAATGAATATAGAGAAAGATCTATGTTGTGGAACTGGGTGGCTACCTATCTCCCTAAAATCCCATGGGTTTGTATTGGAGAATTTAATATGATTGAAAGTAAGATAGATAAGAAAAGAGGCAAGGATTCTATATGGAAAGGAGAAGAGTACTTCATTTGGTCTACGATGAAAAGATCTTTGAATTTAGTTGACCCCTTATATAATATTAAGAGTTCCTCATGATCAATTTGGTACACGTGGTGTAATAATTATTCTCTTAACAAGATGACCTATTGTATATTAGATAGAGTATATGGTAATAAATCATGTTTCTCCTTTGAAGGGTCTTGCAGGGGAGAATATTGTTTCTATGGTCAAACATGTTATGTCTTATTACTCCCCTATTTTCACAAATATTATATGGGGTGGTTTTTTTATCAACCTTGAATCCTATTGTGTATGGTGAAAATGGATAACAATAATAACAATATTGAAAGGCTAAATGAATTCAACCACCAAACCCTAGCCTAACAATCAACAAAGATCCACCATAACATATGAAGATTACCTAAGACAATGCAAATCAAATGAAATCACAAAGATTATACCATTACATGTCCAATAGGGTTTTGATCTCCATTCTTCCTATCTCCATTGATTTGGCTTGATATATTTGCTCTCAGATTTTATGTGCACAAGAGCTCAACAAAGAACAGAATGTGGTTGCAAGTAGGATCGTAGTATAGTCAAGTCCTTAAGATCAGTGATTAGGATGATTGATTAGAATGCATAGAATGATTAGGGTTTGATAATAAAGGAAGCATCTCCTTAAATAGAAGACACAATATGAAATGGAGGGATAAGATTGAGAGGTGTAAAAGGAGGTCGGCTATGATTAGAGGGTAGGTAAAAGAAATAATAAAATAATGAGAGGGGTAGGTAGTGTATGAATTAAGAGATGAATGACATGTGTCATAGGTGGAAAAGGTTAATGAATTAATTAAATAAATAAAGATTTATTTAATTAATAGAAGAAGTGGGATCAATTAAATAAATAAGACATTTATTTAATTTAGGAAAAGGATAATTTAAATAAATAAATGTATTTATTTAAATGAGAAATAAGGCTAGAAGAGGATAAATGAATTAATTAAATAAATAAGGATTTATTTAATTGATAGAAGAATTAGGCTTAGATAATTAAATAAATAAAATATTTATTTAATTAGACATGACAATTTTAGGTGTCTACATTTTGCCCCTCTTTGAGACAATGCGGCTTGTCGCATTGTTTCAAAGAAGATAAGATGAACTGATACAGAGTTGCCCCAGAATGGGAATGATATGCCCCCTCGAGAGATTGGATGAAAATGTCTGAAAAGATTGCAGACAATCTCTCGATAAGAAAGAGAGGCTAGAATGGACTGACCGGATAAAGTGACAAAGTCACAGGATAAAGAAGACTGACTCGGGAAACGAAGGCTAGGGGTAGTCTATAAGATAGACCACGGGGGAAAATACATCCTCATTGTCATCTACACCTCCATGAGAGAACATTGCAAAGCGAAAATAGAGCAGGAGCAGTCATCAGCGATGGCTTTCGTGCATAGATTCGACTGTGTTCGTCGATTTCAGAGGCCAGCAGAGGCAGGAGAGCCGGTGAGTACCACCAAACCTCCTCGTACTTTGATTCATTTATTGTTGTCATTAATGCATGCTAGGTAATGTAATAAATGCACGTTTATGTCATGTAAGCGTGTTTGCGTTTGAAAAGTATGAATTTGCATCTTCTAGGTCAAATCGGCAGTTCTGTGATGAACATACGCTGTCGATTGGATAAGCTACTGAGAGGATACACTCAAGCAGGTCCTCTAGGAAGACTAGGATAGATCAAGGCACTTTGTGATGAACAGTGAGTACCAAGATATAGTACTTTGTGATGAACAGGGAGTATTGAAATATGAGCCGCACTTTGTGATGAACAGGGAGTGCAAATGTGAGTAACACTTTGTGATGAATAGGGAGTGTCACACACGTAGTACTTTGTGATGAACAGTGAGTACCACTAGGATAAATAGCAACACTTTGTGATGAACAGTGAGTGTCACTAGGGTAGAAAGCCATATGCATTTAGATAGCGAGTAGCATTTTGTGGTAAACAGTGAATGCCACTATAACTGACATGATTGAGTTGTTTGACTACAGGAGTATTTGCCTATGCTGGAGTCACGGGAGAGATTCCCGTTGACGCAGAGGTTGCGACCTTAGTTGACACTTGAGGACCAAGCAGCGATTGAGGCTATGGGATTGAGACATGTTCTGTATGTGCCTGAGTTTTGGGCAAACATGGGATTGCTGACTGCACTGGCGGAGAGATGGCACTCCAAGACTTGCACATTCCATTTGCTGATGGGGGAAATGATAGTCACCCTGGAGGATGTATACAGGATTATGCGGATACCAATTGATGGGGAGCTAATTCTGTATGATCGAGACAGAGACAGGGATGCCCTTAGACGAGTGTTCTAGGATCCAAGACTAGAGATGAGGGTGGGACACATGGCATGGGATACCATGACATGGATAGGATTAGCACTACCAATAGTGTTGGCAGGAGTGATCAGTGAGTTCCTCTGTATCAGTTTTGTACCATTTTGTATAATGATGTAGACACCTGTGGGTGATTGTAGCCATATGATTTTGACATCATTGTATCATGACACTTTATATATATATATATATGAGATGATTCATCTTTGCGGCAGCTATATGCATGTGTACCTATGTGATGAGATGTTTTTATGTGATGCTTATGATATGGATGCAAATATGTATATGATGCAATGCAATATTTTATTTTATTTTTTGTTTGTTTATGTTTTATATGTGTATGCATGATGCAAATGTGAATGTAAGTAATGCAGATGAATATGATAATGCAAATGTAAATTGTGCTAACAGGTGCAGGATGTGATGTAATTGTGATATCTATATGTATGTATGAAATGCTTATATGTGGTAATGTAGGTGCAGCTACATGAAATGCAAATGTTTTTGGTGTGTCATTATACTCAGTCATGTGATAGCAGGTTACACGGACTTGAGAAGGACGATGGAAGTCAATCAAGAAAGGGGGATGGAAGATAGAAGATATGAAAGTGAAAGGAGCTTCTTGTGCGTTATCATCATTGAGCTTTATTATGGCAAAATAGGTTATGACAATCGAGGCATATGTTCGACCCAGAAAGTCATTGTACCTGTTTGCATGGAGATAAGACAGTCACAAACAAGGAATGCCCCAATTCATACTAGACTAAAGGAAGCTGGAAGAAACTATACTCCTTGAAACATGTGATGTTCTCAGTTCCACACCCATCACTAGACGTAGGATTTTGCCTTAGCCACATATGGGATCTGATTTATTATGGATGGAAAGGGAGGCAAAAAGGGAGGTTTATTATGAATGGCTAACCAATCTTGGGTAGATCAATAACAAGCCATGATGGGAATGGGTAAGTTTATTATGGATGAATAGGTTGTGAGTGTGTGCAAAGTGAAAGGATGAAAGTGAATCCTAAAGGAGGGAGGAGCAATGTCTCTACTCATGGCGCTGGTGACCTAGTTTTCACCATGGTACTTGCCCAGGGCACCACCGAAGCGATTTTCACCATTGGACAAAATTATTTCTCTTTACTTTTTTCAATTTTTTCGATGTTTTTTGTGTCACAAGGCGCCTGTTTGCCAGGTTTTCACCAAGTAACGATTTTTTTTGTTTTATAATTTTTTTTGTATTTTTGAATTTTTTTGATTTTTTTGTATTTTTGAATTAGGATACTTTGAAGAGCTATGTATAAAACCTGTGAAGGTGCATGTTGTTGATAGGATCCTCCAAAGGTTCACCTTCTGTAGTTGAGAGCTGATATGCCCCAGATCCATATGCTGATGTAATGACGTAAGGACCAAGCCAATTTGGTTCGAACTTGCCCTTCTTCTCTCTGTCTTGCTGATTTTTGGGATTTTCTCTGAGAACCAAGTCACCTACCTCAAATGTGTGAGGCTTTACCTTCTGATTGTAGTTGCATTGTTCCTTGATTGAATGATGTGTACCTTGAGTGACTGTCTTCCTTGATAAGGGAACTGAGATAGAATTACTAGTGTGTGGACTACACAGGCCCGTATGCGTGTCACCTGAAGAAGTTTGGGCATCCCTGATAACAAAGTCCTTCAAGGAAGCTCCATTAAAGGTCCATGATGTACCGCCATAAGGGAATGGATGTGTGGAACAAGTGGATGAGTGATGGAGGCTTATGATTGTGAAAATAAGTGAAAGTAGGATAGCATGATGGAGACTTAGGATCAACAAGTAATCTTTTTGACTTGCAATTGTAGAATTTTTGCCCCCAGTTATTTTGATATTAGGGGAGATCAACTCTTGTTCTTTTTGCTTCATAGGAGTTTTATCCTTGACCTTGATTTTTGCAGAGTCCAATAGCTTTTGATTTTGATTTGGACTAGAGGAATTTTCTTTAGTTTTGACTTTTAGATTTTTCTTTTGAAAGCTTGATTCTTGATCCCCAATGAGTAAGGGCTTTTGTAATTCTTGTTGATCCAAGTCTGGAAGTGGAGTGGAAATGGAATGAGTGGATGATATGGTAAAGCTATGTGAGTTATCAAGAGGGCTGGCGATATGCTCAATAGATTCTTCGCTAGAACCACTCTTAGGATTGTTGATATCAAGAGATGCTTGCACCACTAGAGGAGATTTGCATTTAGACTCAGTAGCCACAACACTAGGTGGTTCACACCCAATTCCTTGGCATTGAAAATTGTTTGTAGGTTGTTCTTGTTGACATAATACCTTAGGAGATAATGGGAGTTGGTCAACATGAAATATATACTCACCACATCCTAGGTCTTTAATCTTGAACTTTTCTTTTAGCTCTGCTTGTTTGGATGTAGAAGTTTTTAAGGATTCAGGATCCACATATGCTGATGAAGGAACAACTTCGCGATTGGCTAGAATTTTTATTTCTGATCTAGGTCGCAGATTATTGCAATATATAAATGGATTTGGGTCAGCTTTGATGGTCACTTCAACTCCATTGTGTGGAAACTTGATACATCGATGATATGTAGATGGGACTGCCCTCATTTCATGAATCCATGGACGTCCCAAGAGTATGTTGTATGTGAGATTTAGATCAAGGATTTGACAAACCACATCCTTCATAACTGGCCCAACTCTAAGAGGTAAGGTGACTGTGCCTTTGGATGAGCGCTCTTCATCATCATATGCCTTGATGGTGATTTTGTTTGTAGAATTCACAGCTTTATCAGAATATCCCAATTGTTTAATAGTGCTCAATGTACAAATGTTTAGACCAGCTCCTCCATCTATCAGGACTCTTTTTATTCGATGTTTGTGAATGAAGGCTTCAATGTGTAATGGTGCATTATGTGGCTGACTTACGGAGGCATCATCGGCTTCTGTGAATGTAAGGGAGTGTGGAATGGAAAGGTATCCCACCATGGCTTGAAATTGGTCCACGTTTAGATCAGCAGGAACAACAGTATCTCTCAAGATTTTATCAAGAATGGCTTTATGTGCGGGAGATATGCGTAATAGTTCAAGGATTGAAATGAGCGCGGGTGTCTTCCCTAACTGTTCTACAAGGTCATACCCAAGTTTGGTTGATGAAGAGGCGGTGTTTTTAGTTGGAGCACCTTGCAAAGTAATTTTACCTCGACGGGTTGTAACGTGACATTCAGAGGTAGGTTCGGAAGAAGATCCAACACCTTTTAAGACAATCTTGGGTCTCTGAGTAGAATTCTCAGATGCTTTGTCCTTGATGATAATAGTAGAGACGTAATTGTCCATCGAGATATTATTGATAGTTGAATCATAGTTGTAAGGTGCTCTAGTATAGTTGGCTTGGTCATCCGTGGCTTTAGCTTTTCCCTTGTCATGTTTTGGGAATGGTTCCTTAAACATCTCATGTTCTTGATTAGACGAATGTCCCTCAATCTCAATGTCACCTCTATCAATGAGATCCTGTATGATGTTCTTCAGTCGATGACAATTTCCTGTCTTATGACCCTTGCTCTTATGAAATTCACAATACTCATCATCATTCCACCAATTCGGCTTAACCTTTGGTTCATATGGAGGAAAATCTGGAACTGTGATTACCTTGTTTGCCACAAGCTTCTTGAAAACTGACTCAAGTGGTTCTCCCAATGGAGTGTACTTCCTTCGTGATCTGGAAGTTGTTTGAGTATTTACTTGATTGTTTGTAGAACTTGATCCTGAAAAAATGAATTTGGGTTGCACTGTGTTGGCATCAACAACACCATCATTGACTGTGTTCTTGTTTTTATTCCAAAATCTTGGCTTGTCTTTTCCTTTAAAGTCATCTTTGTTTTCCTTGAATATTTTAATGACTCCTTGTTCAATTAGGACCTTTTCTATCGCTAAGCCTTTTTCAATGACGTCCTTGAAGGTAGACAAACAAGCTTTCCTTAAGTCATAACCAATCTCTTTGTTAACATTTTGGGTGAACATCTCTACCATTCATTTTTGTGGAATCTCATAAGAGCATCTGCTGGCTAGATTTCTCCATCTTTGTAAAAATGATGCAAAAGATTCTCCCTCTTTTTGCTTGGTGTTGCACAAAGTAGTGATTGATATGTCTGTCTCTATATTGTAGGAGAAATGTTGAATAAATGCTTCTGCTAGGTCACCCCATGACTTAATTCCAGGTGGAAGTTGGGAGAACCATTCCATAGCTTGATCACCTAAGCTTTGTGGGAATAATCTCATCAAATATGTCTCTTCTGCTGCTACCTCAATGCAAGCCGTGAAAAATTGTCTTATGTGTGCCTTAGGATCCCCTTTTCCTCTATACTTATCAAATTTAGGCGTCACAAAGTGTGTAGGAAAAGGAGGCATTGGAATGCTCTTGTCAAATGGATAAGGACATATGTCTCTCATTGTGTATGTTGGCTTCGGTGTATTTATGTCCTCCATTTTCTTTTGTAAGTCCCTGATTTGTTGTTCCAAACTGCTCTTAGGTGGAGATCGACTTCTTGGACCATACCCCATGCTTGAGGCACCAATTGGAGGAGGAGCATGTTGCATATATGGATGATATTGATCATACACATGTTCATATGGAGGAGGTCTGTAATGATGTTGCATATATGGACCACTTGGTATAGATTCATGTTGAGGAACACCATATCTATTTTGTGCATGTATACCATACTCTACAGGCATGTCATGTTCTATTGTATTGCCCCCAAATTTGACATGAGGTTTCCTTGTGTCCAAATTTTGAGCATGCCTTGGAATATCCCATTGCTTTGGTGGTTGATCCTTAGCATTGATATGTGATTGAGCATATTTTTCTCCATAAGACTTCCATAATGGTCTGCGAAGGTGAGTATCATATGTTTGACCATGTGTATGTGGGACCTCTAGTTTTTGAAGCAAAGCTGATGGTGATTCAGGTACCATGTGTGGTCCTCTATTTCCTCCACTATTAGGTCTCCTTTGATCCATATTGGAATGAGGTTGTTGCAAAGGTCTATGTTCCATTATTTGAGACATGTCAAAATCATGAGGTATCTTGGCTCCACTTTGTGCCATCATGTGTAAGAAGTATTGTCTATCTCTCCTCATTATTTCCTCAACCAATCGATTGAAATGGGGATTCATAATGGATTCTTCCACATCTGCTGAATGTACTGAAAAGTTGTCCACATTGTCATTTTGTGTAGCATTGTTGTTTATAGTGTCCATGTTCTCAACATTTGGATTGTTTCTATAGGCATCCATGTCAGGTAATGTAGTATGATCAGAATTGAAAAAGATCTCATTGTCATACTCATAAGAACTCATGTTTGCGGACTCTTCAACCTCTTTAGTTTCTCTCCTAGATTTTTTGAAGACGGGTTTCAACCATGAACTAGGTATTGACCAAGATGTGTGAGACTAGATGAAAAATGGAAAGAGTATGGAAGACCAAGAGTTGGATGAAATGTAAACGAGTCTGAAGTGTACTTGTAATGTCCAAAGTGTAAGACCAAGTATGTATGTAGTAGAGTAGGTGTGACTTCCAAAGAGAGGATAGTTTCTCTTGATGAGGTAAGTTGACCTTGACTCTAAGTAAAACCAAATGAGACCCAAAGGTAAGAAACCTTGATGAGGGACCACTTAGCAAAGTGTTGTTATATGTAGTGTGTTGACCAAATATGATGAGGACAAGCAAGTGACCTTTTGACTCAAGTTTAGACAAATGTAAATTTAATGCAAGATGTAAAGCAATGATGGAATTTGTGAGACCCAAAGACAAGTTGAATGCTAGATGAAAACCTAGAGAAACAACCTAGGAAGCTCAAGAATTCCGAAACTGATTGTTCTTGTTTGCTTAACTGTAAAAATTTTCCAATTTGTGAAGTTGTGACCAAATCTGAATGTTTGACTGTTTTTTGTGACTAGAGGACACAATGTTGATAAGGACTCAATGTTTGCAAGTGTTTAAACTCTCCAAGAAAAGTGTGTTGTTTGATGTAAAAATGTTTTGCATACACTTGAAAACACAAAAGACACAATGTTTTGCTGTTTGGTTTTTGAATGTTTTGAATGTTTAAAATAAGTCAAGCACAATTCTTATGGCTGGCCAAGACAATAGTTGTTGATCCCACATGAGGTTTTACCCCCGAGGCTACGCTATTCAGAGCGGATACTTAGATGCTTGACCTCACTGGCTCCACCCTCGGCACTCACTTCTCGGGTCATCCAAGCATCAGTCCCCACGAAAACTCCCCGTGGCGAACATTGTATCTCTACTAAGAACCGTATGTGTGTGGGCCGCTACCAGAGGTCCGACCTCTTGCCCCAACAACTAGAAGGATTTGGGCTTCTAAAACAAAAAGGTGCTAGTAAGGGCATCCGCTCATGTGGCCATACATGCGGCACTTTAAGCTCTGTAAATACAGAAGGCTCCCAGCCGGTAGGGGTTACGCCCTACAAATGATCAAATAAATTTGATCAAATGGGTTTATGGGGAGACATGGTGTCGGTATGAACTAATCAGCACACGTTATCCATAGTTTTCACCATGAATACAGTTGTTTATAGTGGTTCGGAAGAGGTGGGTTTTCCTCGCTACCACTTGGGTCATTCTCTTCTCACTAGTAGTCCTAGTGACCACACGAGAAGACAGGCCCTCTAAAGATTAAACAAAAAGAGCCTATTGCTTAAGACACAAAAGACAATGATTCAATTTTAGTGCACCAATTGAAGTGTTTGCTAGTCTATGAAAACAAGGCACACAATAAAAATCCAAAAACCCTTGCCAAGGATCTGCAACAAAGATTTATTAGTAGTTTGGATTGTTTGAAATAATCACCCCTTCCTGCAAGCACACAAGTTAGGTAAATTTTAGATCCAAAAGACTTTGTGAAATAGGGGCCTTCAATAATGTGTTTTGTTGACCAATTCAAAGATTTGATTCATCATAAAAAAAGACCACCTGTAAAATTTCAAGAGATTTCCAGAAATATAAGAAAATCCAAAAAATTTGCTAATTCGCTCCAAAAATTAATTTTTTATGAAAAATCATAAAAAATTCATATAAAATGAACAATCGATCCAAAAAATCTAAAATTTTTACTGGAGAGTCTTGATGGTCTTCCAAACTTGCACAAAAATTTTTTTGCAACAAATCCAAGCAGTTTGTGAGATATGAGTAAAATAATGCAAAACCCTAATTTTCAAAGATCTAATTTTTGAGGAATGATTTTGCATCAAATTTAAAATCACAAAGAACAGATCCTGTGTATAATTCTGAGAGATTTCCAAAAATGTAAGAAAATCTGAAACATTCGCTAATTTTCTCTCAAAATTAATTTTTTATGAAAAATTATAAAAAATTCATACAAAATGCAAAATAGATCCAAAAAATCTAAAATTTTTACTAAATCTTTTTGATACTTTTCCTAACTTGTACAAAAAAATTTATGTCAAAATTCAAATTGGTTTGTGAGATCTAATCAAAATAAGGAAAAACCCTAATTTTTAAAGATCCAATTTTTAGGGAGATATTTTGCATCAAAATTAAAATCACAAAGAACAGATCCTATGTATAATTATGAGAGATTTCCAAAAATATAAGAAAATCCGAAAAATTCTCTCATTTGCTCTCAAAATTAATTTTTTATGAAAAATCATAAAAAATTAATAGAAAATGAAAATGTATTTCAAAAATTCTGAATTTTGGATTGAGAGCTCCTGATACTTTCTTCAACCTTCAAAAAAAATTTGGTGCAAAATTTCATAGCCGTTTTTGAGATATGATCGAATCTCTCCAAGATCTTGATTTTGTGTCCAAAACCCTAGCTGCACAAGGTTATTCTCCAAATTGTTTTACAAAATAGCAATATAGGGTTAGAAAAATCTGCAAAAAACACAGATCTAAGAAAAATCCATGTCCCACTGGATGTGCCAAAATGTGTATGGTGAAAATGGATAACAATAATAACAATATTGAAAGGCTAAATGAATTCAACCACCAAACCCTAGCCTAACAATCAACAAAGATCCACCATAACATATGAAGATTACCTAAGACAATGCAAATCAAATGAAATCACAAAGATTATACCATTACATGTCCAATAGGGTTTTGATCTCCATTCTTCCTATCTCCATTGATCTTGCTTGATATATTTGCTCTCAGATTTTATGTGCACAAGAGCTCAACAAAGAACAGAATGTGGTTGCAAGTAGGATCGTAGTATAGTCAAGTCCTTAAGATCAGTGATTAGGATGATTGATTAGAATGCATAGAATGATTAGGGTTTGATAATAAAGGAAGCATCTCCTTAAATAGAAGACACAATATGAAATGGAGGGATAAGATTGAGAGGTGTAAAAGGAGGTCGGCTATGATTAGAGGGTAGGTAAAAGAAATAATAAAATAATGAGAGGGGTAGGTAGTGTATGAATTAAGAGATGAATGACATGTGTCATAGGTGGAAAAGGTTAATGAATTAATTAAATAAATAAAGATTTATTTAATTAATAGAAGAAGTGGGATCAATTAAATAAATAAGATATTTATTTAATTTAGGAAAAGGATAATTTAAATAAATAAATGTATTTATTTAAATGAGAAATAAGGCTAGAAGAGGATAAATGAATTAATTAAATAAATAAGGATTTATTTAATTAATAGAAGAATTAGGCTTAGATAATTAAATAAATAAAATATTTATTTAATTAGACATGACAATTTTAGGTGTCTACACCTATAAGTCATGTTCCTTAAAACTTAATGCCTCTCTTCTTCATGATCTTGATTTTCTTGTGGATATCAAGACTATAACTATCTTAAGAAAGGACCTTTATAGTAATCTTTGGGACTCTTTAGTGGAGGTATTGAAGAACATGTTCCAAATTGTGGGCAAGAAGAAAGATTTAGACATGAATAAACTTGATAATCTTCTTCATAATAAATTGTGGATCTTGATAACCAACCTACTAGGACTAAGGCCCTCATTAGGAAAAGTCAAAATTACAAGTTTTAAGGCCAAAAGATTAGGGCCATGATGAATTGGCTTAAGGAGGGAGACAAAGGCTCTAAATATTTTTTCAATTTGATCAAACTTAAATAATAAAGAGAATTGATTGGACCTATTTCTCATAAAGGGGTGACCTCTAATGAACCAAGGTTCATCAAAAAGGTTTTTCATGACTTCTATCAAAACTTGTTTACATCTAACTTGCATTGTAACAATGAACAAGGTAGGGAATTTTGTCTCAAATTGATTCCTAAGATAGTATCTAATGACGATGCTCAAAATCTAGATAGAGATATCTATATCCTAGAAATTGAGTGCACCATTAGATCTCTAGCTAATGGGAAGTCACCAGTGACAGATGGGCTAAGTGTAATATTCTATAAGGAGAACATTGACTGAATTGGCCAGGAGTTGATTCAATTGTATAAGTATGCATTCAGTAATAGTTCATTGGGTGTGAATATAAACAAGGGGATTATTAAGTTGATTCCCAAAGATGGGGATAGATCCTTGGTAAAAAATTGCCGCCTATTACTCTTCTCAATGTATAGTATAAATTTTTGGCCAAAAAATTGGCTAGAATATTGACAAATGTTCTTGGAAAGGTAATATTTGTAACTCAAACCATGTTTATCGAGTGGAGATATGTATTGGAGAATCTCATCACCAACTAGGAAGGCATGCATTAGGTTAACAAAGATGGTCAAAATGTTGCTATGATCCTGCTAGATTTTGAAAAGGCATATGACATAATTGATTGGGCCTTTGTTCTTCAAATGCTCAAAGCTTTTCATTTCCCTCCATTTTTTTGTAAATGGATTAATATCATGTTTAATGACTCTTCTACGGTTATTGATGTAAATGGAGAATTGTTTGAGCCTATTTTTCTTCATAAATCTAATAGTTATGCTCTTTTTGTCATATCTACAGATGCCTTGCATCAAATTCTTAGGAATGATCAAATTTCTTCTCCTCTAAGGGGCATTAGAATCCCTAATAATGAGCAACTTCTCAATGCTCAATTTGCAAATGAAACTACTTTATTCATTGAGCTATCTGAGGCCAACTTTCATAGTATTATTAATAGATTAAATATCATTTGTAAAGCATTGGGACTTAAAATAGCCCCTCATAAATCTACTATAATTAATTGAACAATGGATCTACATCAATGGCGTTTAAACAAAGGTTGTGGTTGGTATAATCTTTATAAGGTCATTAGATATCTTGGAATTATTTTTTCTATTTGACCTTCATTAAAGGATATGTGAGAATGGGTCTATAAAAAAGTGGAGAGGAAACATTTGAAATGGCAGACCCACGTTTTGTCCCCTCTAGGTAGAATTGAAGTAGTGCAAAAGATTTTGGCATCTTATGTCATCTACCATTCTTCATCTTGGCTATTTTCCAATGTTTAGTTCAACAAATTGCATAGAACTATGAGAGAATTTCTCTTGTTTGGTGGCAAAGGTAACCACAAAAGACATAGTGTTTCTTGGTTATAGTGTTGTCTGCCAAGAGACAAGGAGGTTTGGGGTTGAAAGATCTGAAAAATCAAGCTATTGCACTTGCTTCAAATGGATCTTCAATGCATTACAAGGAGAGGATCCATGGAAGGTCCTAATTAGAAAAAACTTGAAGTTATCAAGAGCAAAAAAGGGTAAACATTGACAATATATTGACAATCAGGATGTTCTGTTTGGGTGGTTTGAGATTAGAGTCTGTGGATTGGTGGTCTTTGCCTCTTTATGGAGGTCTTGGGATTAAGTGAGGCAATTGGTTTCTAATTTATTTATTGTGAAGCAATATCCTTCTCATCGTGTTTCTAGTAGATCAATATGATGGAACTTAGAAGCTAATGGGAAGCCTCTTGCATTGACACACGGTTGTTTGGCCAAGGCTTAATATCTCTTGGGGATTGGTACCTTTCAAGACATATTGGCAAATGATAAACTTGTTTCTTGGTAGTAGTTGAGAACCGAGTAATCATAAAAAAGAACATTTTCTATGATTCATAAAGTGTTGGGAGCTTGGTTTTTTGAAAGCTTTCCCTGTGATTCTGATCTTAATAATGGGATTCATGGTTGGATGACACTAAACTATACACTATTTCAATAAAAAAATTTACTACATGTTACCTCGATAGAAGTATATAGTTGGCTTAATAAGGCACAAAATTTGATGTGGCCTGACTCCAAATGGCATATATCTCTTTCCAACCCGTGGTTTAAACCAATTCAACCAAAAAAGACTTGGTTTAGATGGATGTTTATACTTAATAAAACTTGTTGTTGACCATGTTTTATAGTCTTGCGGTGTGCCCCCTAGGAATTGTGATTTATGTGATATGCCTAAAACTTTTGAGCACCTATTTTTTTACTGTAAATATGCAATGGCTTTGCGTTCTTTGATTCTTGGCTAGCTTGTTAATAGGAGTGACTATAGTGAATTTTCTTGGTCTGAGATTTGGCTGGGTATGTTGAAAAGTTTAATGTGAAATTGAATAGGTTTTGGTTTGTGCTTATCGATGAAATATTTTGGCTTCTTTGGAAAAAGTGGAATGAGAAAATATTTCAATGCAAGAGAAGACACCTTATCAAGTTTAATAGCGATTCACCTTCTCAACTATTGTGTTGCAAGTAACTATTACTATGGAGATTTAAAAAGACAAGTTTATGAATTTGTTGAAATATGGAGTCATGATAATTTTCAAATTAGAAATTATTGTTGCTCATTGCTTTCCACATGGTAAGAATACTTTGAAAAAAGATGAATGGAAGCCACTCAATCAATACATGGCTAAGAGTAAGATCACAAACCAGATGGAAGATGACAATATATGACTACATAAGATGAAGGATGAGTGGGACATGCAAGTTGGTCCCATTACCAAGGTTCCTCCTAAAAGTATATGTGAAAATTGATAAAGATGAATGTGGCAACAATATTAGACCTTAGAATTATAGTCTATATGTATGCAATATCATCATTTGAACAATAGAGCATATGCATGTCTACAGTTGAATAAGTTAGATTATCTTCGACAGTGACTCCAATTTTGTGACTCTTATTGAACTTCATTAGCACTTATGCTCCTTATAATGTAATGTTGGTTTGATTCTCTATACTTAATATATGTAAAAATATTAGAGCATCATGACCCTAACCATTAGCTCCTTCAACAGTGAAAAGATTTCTATACAAGTGATAAAATTGATATTTGACCTCTTTTGGGTCAATTATGAAATTATTCTTAGACCAAACTTTTCCAATTTTTTTCTCTTCTTCATTTATCCTTAATATATCTAAAAATCAATTTTGAAACTTTATCTCCATTACATAACCAGATCATCTCTGGTATATTACCTTCAAGTCTCGAGTCTTAGCAACTTGCAATTTCCTTAACTAGTTTTTGATTAAGATTAATTCTTCATTTAATTCTATGTTATTTGGATCATTTAGTAATTCATATTCTAGCCTAAGAAGTACCTCTTGAAGATTATTTTCAGTCTTCCTGTTGTCTATAACTTTTTTCTTACCTATGGTATGATATATGACCAACCAACTTTTGACATTGTTATTCCATCTGTCACAACCCTCCTCTATCACTTTTTGATTTAAATAGAATTCTATTATATTTTTGGTTAAGCTATTTAAATGATTGAATAAATGTTATAAAAGAATAAAATGAATACACACACACACACACTTGAAGAATATAATTCAAAAGACATTATTTTTATTTATTTATTTTTCACTCCCAATTATGGCACATGTTGTAGGAAGAATAAGAAGCTTCTAGATGAATCTCCACCACCTTGCATGTAACTCCCCCCACTAAGTTTTCAATCAATTTGCATGAGTCCAATATTGGAAAAGAATCTCTTTTTTAATTAAATTCTCTAGATAGTGGAATTGAGGGATTTTTCTTATAAAATTGTATGCAAGTTTCAAAGAAGGGAGTTGATTATGTTTGAAGGAAATTTCCCAGGTTTTTCTTTGGTAGTCTCATTTTTGTTGCAGGATTTTTAAGTTGTTGTTTGAAGGATCTGTCTCAAGTTGCAAGGAAGGATCAAAGGATAGCTAGAGGATTCAACATCAAGCTTCAGTAAACCAGGTTCTCTCCTTTTGTCATATGAGGAATTTGTATTTATCAAAATATTTATAGTTTCTAGATTCCTTAATTGAATATAGTTTCTGAAAGAATTCATTTTTTTTGCTAGATAGGAAGAAAATCTATTTTGTTTTCTTTAAAGAAATGCAATGATATAATTCTTTCTCTTTTTAAATACATATGCAGATTTCTCTTGCATATTTTATTTAATCTATTTAAAAGGTAGAAAATCAAATTTTTTGCTTTTCTATTTTCTCTTGAAAACTAGAGATGATATTGAATATAAAAGATAAATAAATCTCTCTCTTTGTGAATGAATAAATAAATCTCTTCTTATTTAAGAATAAAATGCAGCTCTATTATTTATTTTATTTAGGAAATATGTGTGTAATCTTGCTTTTTGTTTTTCCAAAGATCGTAGATCTGTGCAAAAAAAAAATCATATTTCCTTTATTTTTTTAAATCTCTTTTTCTAAGATTAAAACTCTTCCCTGTGTGATTTGAATCTTAATCTTTATTTCTTCCCTCTAATTCATTTCTCTGGTTCTTCGAATGGAAATCTAAATCTCATTCTTTAGATAAATCTCTCTGTGATTATTAGTTAAATAAATCTCCCTGTGAATATTAGTTGAAAACAATCTTCCTATGAATACTGGAAATAAACAATCTTCCTGTGAATACTGGAAATAAACAATCTTCCTGAGAATACTGGAAATAAACTCTCTATCCCCCTGTGAATACTGGAAATATTAACCTCCTGTTTACTGTAAAATCAATCTAAAACAATTGTTTGATTTTCTATTTTATTCATGTTCTTATTTTCATAAATAAATACTCTTTTTGTTTACATATATATATCATTAAATAATTAGAAATGTAAACCATACATACATACATACATACATACATACATACATACATACAAATATATATATATATATATATATATATATATATATATATAATTTATTTCAAATGATAAAATGTATTAAATGTTGCAAAGGGATTATATTTTAGCAAGATATTCTTGAAAATTATTTTGGGTATTGGGCGGCGTGCGGGGTAGTGGCGGTGGTTATTGTAACTATCGAGGGAAGTGGTACCCTCTACTTCCCCTGCGGTCACTGTCACGGTAGTGGCCGCAGGGTAGTGGAGGGGACCACAGGGTCCCCTCACCACTGCGAGGTTGCTTTCGCAGACCCGCAATGGTGATGGGACTCGTGGGTCCCACTCCCACGTACCCCCCTTTCTTTATTTTTTTTCAAAAAAATATACCACTATATATTCGGCCATTGTTATACCTTTTTTGTTTAATAAAAAGATTTTAGGTAATTTTCGAAAAGTATTTATTTTTAGATTTTTTTCAATTGTAAATTAAATTGTATAATTGCCCTTAGGAAAATTTATAACAATAATTAAATTCCCTTTTGCAATTTTCAAATTTGTAAATTAAAATTGTATTGAATTTTATAATTGGAAAACTACTTAAAATTTGTTGGGTTACTTAGTTGGTATTTGGACTCGTTGAAAGCAATTATTGCACATTATCATGATTTGAATCTAATGTCTAAATTAATTGCTATTTTTTGGAACCTATGACCATAGGAATCATGCATTGCTTAATCATGCACGCAAGTTACACTATTCTTATATCATGCAAATTACGTATACCTTAGTTATATTTATTGACGTTTTCATCTCCATGCAAGTTACACGTGTAATTATTAATATTCAAGTTTCATAATGGTCATTGTTACGCAAGCTATATTTCAAGTTGTGAATAATAAATAATTTAGTTATGGTTTTTATTCTACGTGATTCATCAAGTAGTTATTTCAATTTATTAAATTATACACGTTCAATTAGTAATTGTTTTCAAGTATGATGTTTTCATAGCTCTTAGTTAGAAAACTAAATAAAGGAAGATGGAAACCAAAACTTAGTAGCGTTCGGTATATACAGTGCCTCTGGGTCACGCTTACGGGTAATGTCGTCGTGTTGAACTACTGCACTTAACACCTAAAAAAGCTACAACAACAACGTATGTGGCATCGTCCCTATAAATCGTCGGGAGTAATAAGGGACACTTGGAAGTTAAAATCCAAGGGGCGGGTAATCCCCCTTGGATCGATAATTTAATAAGATAATTCTGAAATGATCTTTCATCTGTTGAGTTAAACCATAGTAAACCCCCTTTAGGGTTGATTAAGTAAAATGCTTTTATGAAATTGATTTAATCTTGAAGAGATATTGGTGATTGACAATTTGGTCAAGGGTGACGCTTATGATAGGTGTTAGGATGTAGTTGTTTTAGGCCACAAACAATAGGCCATCTTGAGCCTTTGTTTAAGCGCTACCATTGTGGGTAGCAACCGCAGAGAAACTATCTGGGACATTGACCCTAGAAAGGGTTGCGTACCCACTAATCATTTTACATCAAACCATAGAGTAGAAAATAGAACTACATACTTTACGCCCTGATCCCGTACCGAAATGGGTATGTAGGCAGTCTTGGGACGGAGTTGTCCCTAGTACTCAGGTGTTTGTGGGTGGGGTCTAGGCTTGGTAAGAGAAGGGTTGAGTAGAATCCTAATTTGAAAGATAAGCATAATAAAATGGAAAAAGTAATTCAACGCATACTCGGAAGGAATCCCGTATGGATTTGCTTGACTTCCCGAGGCTTTAAGCCAAATTCTAAGGCGGAATTCAAGCTTGAATTATGTTATTTAATTACTCCTAAGGACGGCGACCTCGGTGCACTTCTATTAGAAGAGTGTAGTACTTAGTGACTGGCTTAGGACCCGAATGGTCCCGATGAGTCTAAGTCTCTAGTTAGAGCACCTCCTATCCCGATTGGATAGATGCCTACACCATATGGGTAGATGCCTACCCCGTATGGGTAGATGCCTATCCCGTATTGGATAGATGGAATCTTATGTCCCGCATGGATAGATGCCTAACCCATATGGTTAGATGCTCATCCCGGATGGATGAATGCCTAATCCAAATGGATGGATGCCCAAAGTATGCGATCGAATCAAACACAATGATTAAATTAAGCACTAAAAAAAAAGAATGGTCAATTTTGTTGAGTTAATTATGGTGGGTTATTACACCATCTCTCAATGGTTGACTTATCTTTTAACATCTATTTGTTAATATCTTTAAGAGTAAAAGAAGCCTCATTGCAATCCTCGTCTTTTAAAAGGTTAGTGTTTAGAATGAATTTCTAATCTTTCCTACAAACCTTAGTCTTCTCATTAGCTATCAAGATTTTAGTCTTGATAGGATGGTGAAAAAATAGAATAAGGGAAAACTTTTACCTTACCCCGATCCTTAATTTGGACAATAAATGAAAAATCCCCGTTGGCATAGAATTTGTATAATCTACGATAAATTCTATTATTCCCTTTTTGAGAACTACACCAAGTATACCATGTGTTTGTTTTTTTCTCTTTTCATCCTTTCAATCGGATCACATATTTTAAGTTTATTATTCATTCTATACCAAAAGTACTTCTAATTTTCTTTCCAATCCATCTCAATACTTCTAGATTTATCCTCCATATTCTCAATCAAATTAATATCTCCCCCTACAATGCAAAGAATATCTTGAATATTACACATCCGTTTCCAAATATCCATTCTCTCCCTATACTAATTTGGATCATAGATTGAACAAAATCCAAATTTCTTATTACCCTTTTCAATATCAATCCACACAGCTCTATTACATGCAAATACTCCATAAGCAATCATACATCAAGACTACTTGTTGGAGATCAAAATGGATGAGCCCCCTTACCTTTACCATGCTCAATAAAGTATTGAGAAGATTCTTTTCATATGAATTTGAGTTTAGCTCAAAGAATAAAACTAACAACCTTTACCTCCTATGGAAGGATAGCATCTTTGTGCTTATCAAGATTTTGACATCTCATCACAATGTATTTCTTGCTAGGGGACTCAAGTCCCCTAACATTCTAGCAAGTGCAATTAAAGATCATCATCAATCATCATATTAGAGTCCTCTTTAGGGTTCCTAATTTCATTAAAGAATTTTTTAAGTCTATCATCTTTTTCTTTTCTCTTAGAGCAAGGCTCTAATTCTTCTTTACTCATCTCTTTCCTCTTTTTCTTTTTCTTTTTCTTTTCACCCACCCATTCTCTATGGATAGAGTTTCTTCTTCACTTGGCAAAGTATGCCCACTAGAATGTGGAAAGTAACTAATTTAGGAATTAATTTCCCTTCTACAGTCTTATCATTAACCAACATCCCTATAACCCATGTTGAACGTTCCTTTTTATTCCATCCCATCTTATCCATTTCATTATAAATCCTTTGATTGAGATTGTCTAATACTAACATCTAGGAATTATGTCGCAATCCTTATTTTTCCTTATTTTATTATATTTAAATAATTTAAAGACAATAATATGATTTCAAAATATAATTATTATGTCAAGAGGCATCTACAATGACATACAAATATATGTAAACAAAAAAATGATTTTGAATAAATTTGAGGTGTAGATGACAGGTAAATGTATGCATGTTTCAGTTTCTCTATAAGTATTATTTTAT